>NW_012109975.1:1018688-1036973 GCF_000951045.1 Mandrillus leucophaeus | reverse complement strand
TCAGAGAACATGTGGCGTATTTTGTCAGGTGGATCCTTTCAAGTTCTTCAGAAAAATTTCTTGGATACTTTGTGATTCTGGCTTCTCTGAGAAGATCGACTGCCTGGAAGAATTGTATAAAGATGGAGACTAACGTGCAGGCAAAAGATGAGAGGGTGAACGTGGAAAGAAAAGATGTCAGGCTTTAAATCCTTCTGGAAGAGGTTAGCTTGGGACAGAACATTGCCTGAAGAGCAATGACAAAGCAGTTATCATTTTGAGTAGAATTGAAGAAATGTTTCCTAGGCCATCCCAAATGATAAATAGTGTTAGATTGAGTGACCATTGGCTTAGTAGCCACCAGGTTTAGCATGAGGTAGGGCTTCCTTGCAATTAGTCTCAGATTAGAACATTGTTTCCTGAGTGGACAAAGGGAGCCCAAATGGGTCAATGAATGGAAAACTTCTTTATTGACAAGAAAACATGTGTAAACTTGTGATTATTGCAGGTTGGCTCAAAAGCTAATGTGAGCTGTGACTGCCTTTTTGTGTTGCATGGGAGAATGGAACATATGGAAGACAGACAAAGGAATGACTCAGATTAGTGTCTAATAAATGTCAAATTCATTAGCCATCTGAGTAAGAAATAGACTTATTCGTGTAGAAAAATTGATATGCTTGAGTAAGAGGAATTTAGCCTATTTTTTGTTTACATACTAGTTAAATACATTTCTTAATACATGGCGAAAATAGTGGTAAATTAACATTAATTTGTAGAAAAGACATCTGAATTATGATAGAGACTGGATGAAGTTTGGTATTGGCGGCATCAAGTCAAGAGTGTTGAATCATGTATTTCCTGGTTCTTTGCTGTCACTCCCTGTCTTCATTCCACTCAACAAAGCATGCGTCACTTCAGGAAAGCAGTGTCTCACCTATTTGAATGAGTTCTTTCCATGTTTTTCCTTTCAATTCCTTTAAATTGTTCTGATAGGCACCCATTCGCTTTGGTCCCAACTTCAGAGATAAGTAAGATTGAGCCTTCAATGGGCCTCTCATATAAAGTTATCATTATTCTGAATGATGAATATAAAAGTACTTGCAAAATGAGAGCAACAAAAGTAGAAAGACTGTAGGATGCACCATGATCCTCTGCAGAAAAAGGGAACAGAAGGCATTATAGGGAGGTGCTAGTAAGTCAGTACTTACTATGGGATTCAAAGGCTGATCCAGATTATGCTTTAACTATACCAGTAT
This sequence comes from Mandrillus leucophaeus, assembly GCF_000951045.1. Taxonomy (NCBI): domain Eukaryota; kingdom Metazoa; phylum Chordata; class Mammalia; order Primates; family Cercopithecidae; genus Mandrillus; species Mandrillus leucophaeus. The sequence continues at coordinate 1,035,738 of NW_012109975.1, read as the reverse complement.
CAGAATTCAACCTTCACAAAGTTTAAGAAGTGAAAGAAACATGGTTAAATGAAAGGAAAGTATGATCACAGAGGATTAAAATAATAAGAAAAATACATGACTAAATACTCAGTGAAAGTTTGGCCAACTTACAGAATTTTGGAAGTAAAATTTTTGAAAATGATAAAGTCTAAACCTTTAATTCACGGATGAAGAGATTACAAGTCTTGTACAAGGATGGTGGTAATGCCAAGACTAGAATGCGGGTCACTAGCTTTATGGGTCACTTTCTTTTCTGTTGCACCAGGGTCATTTGGATGCTGTGACTGTTGCGGGCATCAATGATGACCACAAAGCTTGGCTGGTCAGATGGCCCACAGTGCTTCCTACTGCTTGCCTTCAGGAGTTGACACCATCTCCCTCAGAAATGGAGAGGTCTCTTCCAATTAAACTTTACTGACAAAAATAGGTAGTTTTCCATAGTTTGCTGATTTGATTCTTTTGGAATATTGCATTGAAATAGCATTTCTCTTGACTATGGAGTTTGGGGCCTGTTCTGAAGTTCTGCATTGGAGACAAATGTCTCCTTCACCTCCCCCTAGTTCCAGCCTTGGTCTTACTATTCTTTGGTTAGGAGGATAAATCTTCTACCTTGCATCTAATAAGGTATAGGAACTTAACTAGCCACACAAAATTTACATTACTTTCCTCATGTTTTTCTTGGAAAATTTCCTGCATGCTTTGTTATGATTTCATTCGCTATGTTTAATTATTAAGACTCCATAATGACTATATACTTTTCATGAAAATATTGCCCATCTACTTGGACTTCAACAGGCCAAAGCTTTCAAAAACAGTTGCAAATAGAGTAAAAGCTAACACACTTTAAGGAACCACAGGAGGGATACTGGAGCTGGCCAGAAAGGAAAGATGGAAGGAGGGTTTCCTTTAAGCTACCATGAGAAGATCCAACTACCACATATTTTTCAATAAATTCAGTTAAGTATTTTGCAGGGTGTAATGATATAGAGAAAAACGACAAGGGCTGGGGATGAAGGAGAATCCTTTAGAATCAGATATATCTGAATCTTATGCTGCCTTCCCCTTGAACAATTTAAAGAGGCCAACATCCATCAACGATTGTGATTTTTGCAGAATATCATATTTCATTCATTTCTTTGTTTAACAGATGTATTCTGGGTACATACTATGTGTTAGGCACAAATATAAGAGCTTAGGAATCAGCAGGAGGAAAATATATTCCTACCTTCATGGGGTTTATATATAGTGGGGAAACAAACAATAAAAGTCAGGCATTTACACTGACTACTCCTTCTCTGGGAACCCATACCTCCAGATACCTTCATGGATACTGTATACTTTTTCAAGGCATCTAGCATCTACAGACTATATATATTCATAATTCTGTATTTGTTTTATCTTTTCTAACTTTTATTTTAGGTTCAGGGGCACATGTGTAGGTTTGTTATATAGGTAATCTGCATGTCATAGGGGTTTGATGTGCAGATTATTTCTTCACCGAGGTAATATGCATAGTACTCAATAGGTATTCTTTCTGATTCTTGCCCTGTGGCTGGGAGGAGGGAGAGGATGTGTTTAGATGTATAGTCCACAGAATGCCCTAATGGATTGGATATAGGGTGTGAGAGAAAGAAGAGTGGACATTGATTCCAAGGTACTGTTTCAAGCAACTGAAAGGATGAAATTACAACAAACTGAAATGGGGAAGAGTCTGTGAGAGAGGTGTGTTTGACAGGGAAGATCAAGAGTTCAGTTTTGGATTTGTTAAGGTCGAAGTGTCGTCAGATAACCAAGTGGAAATGTTGAGTGAACAGCTGGAAATCCAATTACTATTAATAGTAACATATCAATAACAGCAGAATTCTTGAGTGCCAAGTATATTTCTATGTAGTTTACATGCATTTATATTGTTTTATTATCTCTATTTTATAGATGAAATTCAAGAGGTTAAGTAACTTGGTCTGGTCAGTGGTTGACAAACTATATAGGTCTTGGACCAAATCCAGCCCACTGTCTGTTTTTTAAGTAAAGTTTTATGAGAACACAGCCACACTTGTTTGTTAGCATGTCTGTGGTTGCTTTCATGATGCAAAGGTGGAGTTCAGTAATTGTGAAAGAGACTGTGTGGCCCACAAAGTCAAGATATTTGCTACCAAGCCTTAACCGAAGAAGTTTGCCAATTCCCACCCTTGGTTATTCAGCCAGACAGTGACAGACTATGGATTCAAACCAGCCAGACTGACCTGAAAATGCACATAGCCTCGCCACTATGATCTACTTCCTCCCAATTACATGCACACCTGTTCTAACTTTTAAAATAAAGTTGAATGTTAGTTTTCTTTCTCTAGAAGCCACTAAACCCATATTTTTGCTCTACATTCCAAGCCCTTCTTCTCATGGAGTAGAATAAACACATTTCCTGTGAATAATGGTTAGGGGCTTAGATCTCGGAGAAATTAAACATTGCTAGATATACCATGTGTTCTTTCTTTGAATAAAAGTAGCATGATGAAGGCTCTGGTGTAGAAGGGAGAAAGGGGGTATTGAATGAAACCAAAAGCAGACAGGTGCCACACTGAAGTATATGGAAACCTCAGGGCCCTGCCTCAAAAGCGGGCTTGGCAATATGGAAAGTACCAGGTAATGTAGACAGGGAAAGAAATGCTGCAAGGAGCACTGTTTTCCCGACTACGAGTATGAGGGAGTTCACCAACACAGGTTGCTATTGGGGTGAAATTTGCTAAGGCTAGCTATCTGGCCATTCCACATCCAGAAAGCCCACAATCCTGTTCTTCAGTCATAATATAAGTAGGCTAATGTCTTGCCCATGTTTTCCGTTATCGAAGGTCATCATTTTTGGTCACTCTGTGAAGGTTTCATTCCTGACACATGTCAGGATATTAGAAAGCATAAAAGAAGCCCCAAGGATATTGGGAAGTCTATAGTTGTGAAGGTAGTAGCTCCTGAAGTTTGGGTTCAAATCAAGAAGGCTAAGAATATTTTAAACTGATGCTGAGGTTGGAAAGTTGTCATATAAGAGGATTAAATGAAAAGAATAAAATATTTTTAACAAAGTGCTTATTAGAATGTTTGGAACATAGTTGGTGCTCAGTAAATGGTAGGGTAATAGAGACTGTAATGGGGAAAACTCTAAGTAAGACTTGCTACCTCTACACTGTGGAAGCAAGATGAGATTTACGGGCTCTGGATTTTAGAGAATCGTTGAAATGCTTCAACGGATAGATAAAAGATATTTGTAGCTATCACACTCATTTTGGAAATGCCAATGCATCTGCTAAAGAGATTGAAATTAATTTGTTGGCTTTCACCCGTAAGGCAGATAAACACTGCCCATGTTTACTCTATCCATTTACTCAGCAAACCCTTTGATCCATGAAGTTGCTCCACAGTGAAAGGATAAATTTCATTCCTGCCCTATGGAAACACAGAAGATTGTAGATGAGAGAATTCCCCAACAGCACAATCTGTCTATTATAGGGCTAAATTTTGGTAGCTATGATAGTGTCATTTTCTGAGCCAGAAGCAGAGCTTGTGTCCAAGGCTGCACTGTTAATGGCAGCATTAAAAAATTGTTGAGACTACACAATTCTGGCTTTTACAGCGTCTACAGCACCTCAAGGCCAGTATTTCCTTTATGACTGTCATTACTACCGGACTGCAGACTTTGGAGCTTGGTTTGCAACTAGTGAACTGTTAGCAAGTAGAAAATTGATGATCAGTAGCATCAATGCCAAAAAGAGTGATTGGGTTATTAAGGCTTTTAGGGAGGATACAGTTATCAAGGCTCTATAGAGGCTACCAATGAGTAAATAAAACCTCTCTTGATCCCTTCTCCAATTGTAGTGAGTGATATCTTCTCTTCTGATATCATTTCTTTATTTCACATCTTATGGGAGTTTCCTCTTTCTGACCACCAGCTAAAGTGGAGGTAAATGGAAAGAATCTAATTAACACTCTTCTCAAATCCCACCTATAACAGCAAAAATGATGCTTTTCAAGCAGTCTTTATTTGAAATTAAAAACAAATTTAATTCACTTTGAGAAGTATTTAGTAAGCATTTCCAATGCTTCTAGAATTTTATTGGACACTGTTGGGTACCAGGATTGTCTAAGACATAAAATGGTTGTGGTAAATATATAAGATACTTCCTTCTAAAGAAAAATTCAAGGGTAAACCCTCTTATATAGCCCAAAATGGTGAGAAAATGAGTAAGGGTTGTCAGTCTGTCTTCACCTGGGAATCCAGGTGATTGTATAATACAATTTGATTGTAACATTTCTGTTAGTGGTGAACAGATCTAGGGTATTAATTCTCAATTATCTGAAATTCTGGTTGTACCTCCATTATTGTAATTAGTGTTGTATTACCACTCTCCCCTGCTAGCCTGAGGAAAGAAAACCCAGTTATCATCTCTATTAACCCATGGTATAATGCCTGGTCCAAACAAGATGATTATTAAATGCTAATTTATTAAATAAAAAGACAAGTGAATAAAAGTATTAAAAATGAGGACTGATAAAATTACTTAAATAATATGGGCAAAAATTTGTGTTCTTCAGGTGCCCTCCTGAAGATATCTCCCAAAGATATACACATCCTAATCCCCAGGATCTGTGAATATGTTACCTTACATCGCAAAATGAATTTTGTAGGTGTGATTAAGTTAAAGATTTTGAAATGGGAACATTATTCTGGATTATCTAGGTGGGCCCAATGTAATCACAAAAGTTCTTGAAAGAGGGAGGCAAGACATCAGAATTAGTAAGAAAGGTGACAGTGGAGGCAAGAGGTTGGAGCAAAGCAAGGAAGGGGCCTTGAGCAAAAGATTGTAGGCAGTTGCTAGAAGCTGAAAAGGGCAAAGAAATAGCTTTTCCCCTTAGAGCCTCCAGAAGGAACCAAACCAGCCAACACCCTGGTTTTAGTCCCCTAATATACATACAGAGGACTGGAAGACAGACCCTCTGGCCCAGAAGGCAGATTCATGGGGCAGAGAGGATTATTTCAGCTCTCGCACCTGATGGAATTTGCCCAGTTGATTTTTGAAATTGCTTGGCCCCTCCTTCTTTCCTTTCATTTTCTTCTTCTGGGGATGGGAATATATATACAACTGTTATCCTATGCCTGTTCAATCACCTTATTTTGGAACAGATAATTAGAGTCTTGAGTGTCATAGATTCGTAGGTGGAGAGAAATTTTGTGCCAGGATGGAATATATTCAGAGTCTCATTTATACTTCATTTAGGGAATTTGTATGATGAGATTTAAGACTTCTAAACTTGTGAGACTTAGATGAGATTTTGAACTTGAGTTGACTCTCTAGTGGATTAAGAGTTTTGGAGACCTGGGGATGGGATGACTTTATTTTGTGTGTGGAATGGACATGAATCATTGTCATAACAGCAATAGAAAACAAGTACAGTGTATTATTAAAATATTTCCAAAAGACCTTTAATTTATTTGTTAGTTTGCTTCTTATTACTTTCAGTCACAACTGCTTGAAAGTGAATATGAATAATACAGGAAAAAAATTCCTTCCTTTTTCATCAAAGACAGAGAGATACTTCCATCTGTTAAAGAAGTCAGATCTTTATTCTGATATTTTTATTGAATGTAGCAGCATTGGGACATCCACACATAGGATTTGTTACTTTGGGTTAAGATACAATCACCAATGTACCATGGCCATGATTCCATGACACATTTTTTAATTTTCATCATTCAATCACATTTTTCCTTAGCCTACTGCTTTCTAGTCACTTGTACAGAGTAGTAGATTAACTTATTTTTTGCTTGACTAATTATAATAAATCCTCATACCTGGATCATGTCTCAACATAAGGTCACTCTCAGGATATGTCAATGTTGTCAATATTATATTGAGAAACTTAAACCCAATAGATCTCTTGGTAACTAAGGGAAAAGTCCTGCATCTCAGTAATATCACCAGATGTTACTGATAAGCTAACAATTTATTAAACTTTCTTATTTTGATATATTTATAAAAGTCTAAGTCAGTGTATAAATTAGTACTGCAAATTCCACACTCTGTATTCCAAAATTCTATTCACCATTTTGTTGTAAAGTATTGTTAAGTCACTTTTGTAACATATAGAAAAATATTTAGGGCCCTTCTGAGAGACATAAAAATTGCAAAAGCCTCATAATATTCAATTCTAAGACAGTAGGTCTTTTCTAGTTCCCTGAATTTGTGCAAGGTTTAATAAAATTTGCTGAATAGTGAATTATTGCTGTAAATAATTTGATGAAAGGAAAAATTTGAAATCAATCAATTTGTGTCAACTAGCTAAAACAACAAATTGATAATATTTTTTAAAAACCTACTTGTCGGCCGGGCGCAGTGACTCACGTCTGTAATCCCAGCACTTTGGGAGGCCGAGTCGGGCAGATCATAACGTCAGAAGATCAAGACCATCCTGGCTAACATGGTGAAACCCTGTCACTACTAAAAATACAAAAAATTAGTCGGGCATGGTGACGGGCGCCTGTAGTCCCAGCCACTCAGGAGGCTGAGGCAGGAGAATGGTGTGAACCCGGGAGGCGGAGCTTGCAGTGAGCTGAGATCAGGCCACTGCACTCCAGCCTGGGTGACAGGGCGAGACTCCGTCTCAAAAAAAAAAAAAAAAAAAAAAAAACCTACTTGTCCAAGAGTTGCGGGTTTGTGAAGACAATATACCTAATATACCTTTCATCGGCCAAGATAAAGGCCACTGTCCTCAGATTGTCACAGGCTTTAGAACCTCACATTCATTTCTGTATGGCTGGCTGGTGCACAAGAGCTCTCATGAGGCAATCACAGAGAAAAAGGAGAAGTGGAACATGTTTCCCAGCCACTGGGAATCTTATCAGCTTGCATAGAATCAGAAAAGCATCCAAATTTTATTTTACTATTTGCTTTAAGAACAGTTCAACTTTGAGAGAAAGCAGACTACCATCAAAAAGGGAGTTTTGTATTCCACTATACGTATTAAATGGTGATATTCCGAGGAAGAGAAGGAAAAAAAAATTATTAGACACTCTCTTAGAGCGTTTATTTTTTCTGTTTGGAATCCCAAACCCCTTGCAAGAAGACATGAAAAAAGGAGGGAGAAGAGCTATGGCCATAGGATTCTTATCTATCTCATCCTCCTCGCTGGAACAGTCTGTGCTATTTAGATACCAGCTAGACACAGACCACTCCAAGATATGATCTCTAGCCACTCTACTGAACATTACACATAGTTGCTTACTGACAATGCTGCACAGATTTCTCAGACATAGCAGGACCAAATCAGAAATTTTTTTCTTTTATTTTTCTACAAACCTACCCTGCCCTGGGGTTTGCCATCTTAGTTAATAGCATCTTCATCCATACAGTCACCAAAATCAGAAACCTTGACTTAGGGTCAGCTCCTCTTCCTCCCTTGCTCCTCAAATCTAATTCCCCACTAAGATTTATTCATTCCACATGTGCAGTATGTCTTCAGTCCATGCTTTGTTCATCATTCCTTGTGCCTTTGCTAATTGCAAGCCCTGGAAAGTTGTCTTTTGAACTGTTTCACTATCACTGAAAGATTCTACTGACCTGTGCTACCTCCAGTCTACCTTTCATGCAGCCGCCAAAACATATCTTTTATTTATAAGTTAGAATTTTGGAGGATGTAAATAAAATTCAAACACAGTCTCATTGCAGTATATCTGTATCTATACCTATGTCTGTATTTAGATATCTATACAAACACACATACACACACAGATATATAATAAAAAGTATCTCTTACATTTCCCCACTCCACTGTCATCCCCAGAAGTTGCTATTATTGATGTATTAGTGTCCTTTAGACTTTTTTCTATACATTCAAGTAAATATGTACTTCTACACGTACTCATTGCTGTTTAAACATAAATGGAATTATATTTTGTGTCTTGATTTGTAACTTGGTATGTTAACAATGTCTTTGAGATTATTTCATATTAATAGATATTATATAATACAATCTAACATTCATTTAGCAATTATTTTAAGTGTTCTAAGTGTTTGCTATGCATTATCTCACCTAGCTATCAGATAATCTCTATGTAGTGAGAACTATTATTGGTACTGTTACTTCACACATCAGAAAACAGAGACATTTAGAGGTCTCTGAGGCTCCTCATCTCAGAGACTCCCTGAAAATCCATAATTAAGAAGCAGTAAAGGTGAAATTAAAACATAGACAACATGATTCTAGGACCCACATTTACTCATTTTATGGTAATACTTCAGTATTAAAACAAATGCATTCTTTTATTAAATGCTTCAGAAGTAACTTTTGATTGCATGTTATGTGCCATGCTCTATGCTAAGAACTGAGGATAGAAGGCTAAAGAGCTAAAGAAACTACTCAAGGTCCCTGCTCTTGTGAAGTTTACATTCCAGCAGGATAATATTCATAATATGTGTGTGTTGTATTTTTTTAAATTTTTCTACTGAAGAACATTTGAATTTCTTAAAAACAACAACATAACAAATGTTATTGTACAGCATATGCATTTGTGTGCTCATGAGTATTTCTGTAGGACAAACTCCTAGAAGCACAACTGTTCATGTGAAAAGTATACACATATAAAATGTTGCTATGTCCTGCCAAATCATCAACTCAAAAAAAGATATACCAAGATTTACTGCCATAAACAGTGTACAAAATGCCTGATTTTGTTCAGTTTTATCATTGTGTACTTGAGAAAATGAGCATTCTTTAATCATGCATCTTTAATCAGGAGAACAATATACATACTCAGTAGGTCAAGTTACATAATTGTGTTGTTTAGATCATCAATATTCTTTTGAATTGTAAAAATTACAAAAAAATTCTTAACAATATTTAAAAAATAGTTATCTACAAATATCTACAAATACCTGTACAATTTAGAAGTTAATGACAAAATTCTAAATAAGAAACACATCCATATTTGGAAGTTTTAAAAACACATTTGTAAATAAATCATGGGTCAGAGGAAAAATCCTAATTTAAAATTTTTAAAAATATTTTTACATCTATGATAACAAATACACTATGTATGAAAATTTGTAGGATATAAGAAGAGTGAAACTTCAATAAATGTATAGTGATAAAGTATTTATATTAGGAAAGAATAAATCCTCAAAATTAAAAAGCCAAGCACTCATCTTAAAAATTTAGAAATAATACCAGAAAAATTCAAGGAAAATAGTGAAAATATACACTAAATATGAAAGTAAAAGTCAATTAAAATGGAAAAATATAGTAAGAAAGGTTAATAAAGCCAAAAGTTGGTTATTTGAGAAATCTCACAAATACACAACTGCTATAGAGACTAATAGATAAAGATATAAGTAAAAAATAAATAATATTATAGATGAAAATGAAACTGCAACTATAGATAAAATAGAAATTTAAAATATAATAAAATTATTATTAGGTTGCATAATATAACATCCATTTAGATTTCTATATCCAGCAACAAACAAACAGAAAATATTAAAATGTATAATACAATAGTGTAAAAAAGTCAAGTAGGTAAGAATAAAAATAACATCTTGTACACTAAAACCTATTGAATGTGATTGTGAGAACTTTAAAAATACCTCAATGAACAGAAATACATTACATTCCTGTAAGACTCAATATTAGAAAATGAATAAATTCTCTATAGATTGATCTACAGAATGAATATACTACAATTAAAATCCCACAAGGGAGTGTGTGTGTGTAAAGTGACAAGATTCTAAAGTTTATATAACAATGCAAAGGGCCAAGAAAAGCCAAGACAATACTGAAAAAGACCAATGCTGAAGAATTCTTACAGTCAAATATACCATTTATTTTAAAGGAATATAAATGGAGGTAGTATGGACAACAAAACATATGTCACAGAACCAAGTGCTCAGTGATAGACACATACATTTACAATTACTTGCATTATGAAAAAGATGCCACTGCAGGAGAAGTGGAAAAGAATCATCTTTTCAATAAATGGTGCTAGGAAAATTTAATATCACATGAGGAAATTCAATCTCGACCATAACTCATGCTGTCTATAAACACATACATACATACAATTACAAATTGGTTATATATATTAAAACAGGAAATAGATTATGTATAATAATTTATGTAAAGTTTCTAGAGGAAAACTTAGGAGGATCTCTTTAAAATCTTGTGTTACACAAAGATATTTCAAGTAAGTCACAAGAATAGAAAATCTGTAAATAAAAAAAATTAGCAAATTGGTCAAATAAAAATGAATGAGGAATTCCATTTCTGAAAGACACCATTTAAGACAGTGAAAGGTAAGTCATAGAGTGTGCAAAGATATTTGTCATGTATACGTAATAAAAGATTTGCACCTAGAATATATATATTTTTAAACCTAACAAGGAAAAAGACTTAAACAAACACATCACAAAAGACATCCAAATGACCAGTAAATCTATACAAAGGGCTTGATATCTTAATCATAAATAATTAAACCATAGGGAGGTACCACTATCCACCACCAGAATGGCTATAATGAAAAGACTGAGAGTACCAAGTGTTTAGTGGAATGTATTATAACTGTGCTTACGAAAGTTTAAGTTGGTACAACCAGTTTAGAAAAATGTTTGAACATGCTCATACCCTGTGATTTAGCAATTCCAAAAGGCATGTATAAGCACTTCTGGAGCCATTTATATGAAATAGAAAATAAGGATTCTTAAAAGTCTGGTGGAACTCATCCCCCTAAATTATCTGAACTGGATGCCTGCTTAGGGATAGATATTCAACTCTTTTTCCTTTTTAATGTTCTTCTATTTAAGAAATAGCCAAAACTGGAAGCACCTCCAATGTCCAACAAAAATAGAACGAACACAGTGTAGTTTATCCACACAAAGAAATACTACACATTAATAAAAATGAATAACTTATAACTATATGCTGTGGTGTGGATACATTCTTAAGAGAAAAGTTAGACACAAAAGTACATACCATGTGACTCAGTGTATGTAAAGTTCAAAAACAGGCAAAATTAGTCTATAATGGTAAAACACAGGATAGTGGTTACTCTAGCATAGTATCCCTCAGGGAGAATAAAGGGCATTTCTGATATTTGACAAGATTGTATTACTTTTACTGAGTACTACTTTTATTTATATTCACTTTCGTGAAAATCTAGTTTAAAAGTGTTTTGTGCATATTATATGTGATACTCCTATAAAATTTAACTTTAAGAAGACAATGGAATTAATATTACTATGGTAACAATTTTGGAAAATTATATGAAATGGGCTAATTTTAAGAACCATATAACTTTCCGTAAGTAAACTCAAGAAAAAATACAATACTCCCAAACTGTTAAAGATAATGATGATTTTTTTGTGTATTCCTTTTTCAATTGTGATGTCAGAGTTATGTTAGCCTTGCAGAATAATTTGAAGAGGATTTCATATTTACCATTAACTATCTCATCTGGACCAATTTCTATAAAATGGAGATTATGGGTTATTAAAAATTTGGTGAAACACAAGATACTATTTGGACCTGATGTTGACTTAGGTATATTACCATGTTTAATGTTTTTTTCAAGTAGTCTACCTGCAATCTATGCAGTTTACATAGATTTTGTAACTGCTGCTTCTTTGAGTTAATTTTGGACATTTGAATTTTCATAAAATCTTGTCTATATTTAATACATTTTAACTGCATTAGGAATTGTTGAGCAAGTACTCTGTCTACCTTTGAAGGTATCTGTAGAGTTCCTTTTATGAAAGTAAGTTTAATTGCTGCAACTAACACATGCAGAAGAAACACCTAAAGAATTGGATTTTTACATAATTTTAGGGACAGGTGGTTAGGAAGGTGTAGTGAAAGAACAATCATTTCATGGGATGAAGAATGAGAGAGATGGAGCCAAAAAGATGAAAGAAAACAACATTGTGTAATGTGATCCTTCCTCACTATTCTTCAAGTTTTCATCAGTTTTTAAAGTTAGAAAATTCTGAGTATGATACCATTTCTCATGGGAAATCGCAACAAGACTAATGTCTGTCTACTAGTTGTCAGGGGTCTGAAAAAAATAAGTGTGTGCTACTGAAGAAAATGTAAAGTCAGAAAAAATAAGAAGAAAGTATTGGAAGTTATTAGGACAACTTTCAACTGAAATGAAAAGTGAGATTAATCAAGTGTCCCATGTGCAGGAGGTCACAGGGGTCTTTAGACTACATTTATATGCCTTATTCTTACCACATTAGTTGGCATGATGTAGACATCAACATATATGTGTTAAATTGAATAACTGCTTGAAACCAATGTTGAAGAACATTTCATCATACTGTTACAGTGATCAGTGGATCCTGGAAGTTATCCAAGACAATGAGATGAACATGTGAACTATCGGTTTATAGTCTCAAAAAGTTATTAGATCCCTGCTCTAAGCATGACGCAAGCTTCTGATAGGCCGATCGAGTGGCCTAAAACCCCAATCATCACATTAGGCTCCAAGAAAGAGAAGAGCATCTGGGAGTGGTGATGACAAAGTAGACAAGCTTACTATGAAGAATTAAAGATTCTGGCAAGGGGTAGATAGGTATAGAAAGGAAATTGGGCTTTAACTGCCTATCTCTCCACAAGAAATATTCTCAAGGTGACTTCTGCCCTCTGTTCTCTTCAGCTTGACTATGAGTTGAGGAATGGCCTGTGAGTCTATTTCTTTCTAGATAATTCCAAACACTGTAGACTATAATTAACCATTAAATCAGGCACATAAACTTGGTAAAATGTGTATCTGTAGTTCATTCTATGGGTTATTTCAGAGGCAATGCCATGGGAAAATGGGTCTGTCTGTAAATTCCTTTTTTTTAAGACACAGACTTTCGTCATGTAAGTTTTGGAATGCAAATACATTCTCCTTTTTTTCAACTTTCACTTTGGGCATTATAATTAAATAATGCTCTACTCCCCCCTTCAACCAAAAAAATAAATAAATAAATAAATAAATAAATAAATAAATAAATAAAGACTATGGGCTACACTCTCTGACTTGGAAGTTAAAACCAGTAATTTGTGTTTGTTTGTTGTCCGTCCTCAAAAATTTCAAGTTATCTACAGATGGCCTCACTTGACATTTTATACTTTTATATGTAGCCATATTTATTCCTACAAGGAAAATGGTCTCCACGTTGCTCTTACTGCTACCCAGAGATGTAATAGAAAGGGAGAAGCTTATAGGTGTGGCTTAGGAAGAACACCTAAGTAAGGGTGTCAGTGACACATGGTGGCAGCTGCTCTGTTGGATGTCATGAGTCATGCAAAATGATTCCTCCTGCCAATCTCAGGAGCTTCTCCTGAAGTCACATATTCAGAATCAATGCTGGAAGAGACTTGGCATATTTGGTGCAAAAAATACCTAGATGAAATCTACCTAAGGGTATTCTAGTGTTGGTATACAACAGTTAAATTCCATTTCTAAACGTTTTACTTAATATGTTAGAGAACAAAACAATCAGCTTTCTTACTTATTGTATTACTTGTTACGTTACTTAATATGTTAGAGAACAAAACAATCAGCTTTCTTACTTATTGTATTACTTGTTACGTTATTTATTATTTTAGAGATCAAAACAATCAGTATGGACTATCTTTCGTCCATGTTGATGACTACATCTGAAACAACCAATATGCTAAGGCCTCTGTCAATCATACTATAATCTAAATATACAGCATGACTAGAAAATGATTAAAAGTTATACCAGTAGGCTATTAATTGAGTGGATAAAACTCTAGGGAAGGATGAGATATTAATAAAGGTAAATGATACAAACTCCTTAAAAATTATAATAAACCACACTGATAAATAAACTGCTCAGGCTCTAATTAATACATTCTAAATATATTAAAATGTGGCTTTAGTGACTCCCAACCCTGTTTTTATCAAGAAGAGAATTGATATATTGCAAGCTTGTTTGTTGGGCCAAACAGAGTAATAAACTATGTTTTAATTTTCAAGAAAATTTTACAATCTTGAGAATTTTTCAGACTATGGCCCCTTGTAATAGTACGGAAAGAAAACCAAGATGCCATGGGCTCACCAGAAGATAGGTGAACATCCCCCAAGACATCTGATGTCTAGGTATTAGAACAGAACCTGCAGTGCCTTCTCTTTAATGTCTTAATAATGTCCCACAATTCATAAAAATTTTGGTTGTTACTATATTTGAAGGGAGATTTAAAATGGGGGTAAGTATATATTCCTGTTTCATTTAGATAGAAGTTACACTTAACCAACAAGATTTTACACTTACCTCCATGTAAATCTCCCTTCTTTTTTCACTCAGCATGAGTCCTAAAAGAATAATATCGATTTGACTTATTGTATGTATCCAACCTGTTTGTTCCTTTTAACTACTGAGTAGTATTCCACAGTATGGATGTGTCAGTTTGCTTAACCATTCACCCACTGGAGGATATTTGGGTTGTTTTCAGAGTTTGGCTATTATGAGTAAAGTTGCTATAATTTTTTTACAAAAAAGAATATCCTCCAGGTGTTATGCTGGACCTCCCTGATAGAATGTCTATTAGGGCAACATCAAATAAATAAATCCCTTAAGAGTCCATATGCCAAATAAGTATTTTCATCTTTAATGCACCTCAGCACTGCAAAAGGTACTACTTAAAAATAACAGAGTACTGGCAGTATCTATGGAAAATGGCACATGAAGTTATTGAGTTAGAAAGAGATAAATAGGAAAGAATATAGGACAATATACTGGAACCAATCTAGGTCAATGAGTTTCTTGCTCACTGTTATATATCAAGCATAGAGTACATGCAGAGAACATAGTGGATGCTCAGCTACCATTTGTTAAAAGATGGATAAATTAATAAGTAAATAATAAAATAATTATGAAGTTAGGTAACACATTCACAATTATAAAATGTAGGCAATTCACAAAATCCTATTTCTGAGGAGGAGGATAGTTGGAGGGAAGCAACGACAAGAAACGTACATGAAAGATATCAGTTCTAAAGTAAAGTTACACATATTTTATCTTTAACAAATAGAAATATATGCAGATTATTTTTCTTAGATGAAATATGAAAGAAATGTCAAATTTTAAAAAATAGCCTAAGCATTACTGAGCAAAAGGACTCATTGTCCAATGCGCTAGAAGTTAATACCATGACACCAGGTTTTTTAAAAAAGAAAGCCATTCTTTGTAGGTTGAACAATAAGGACACAGGAGTCCAGCTCAGATTTGTCTGTCTCCACCTTTATTAGAAAAGGGTTAGGGAGCCAATTTGGGGATAAACATGTGATTAGTGGAAAGAAAGAAGGGGCCTGGAAAGTCCTCAAGCTTGTGCAGTATCTCTTTATGCCTCCTCAAGGGTCACATGTGATAATTTCTGGGGAGTTCATATTAAAAATGCAGTAAAAAATGGGCTGTGATGTCAGCAAGTTTGTTCTGAACAGACTCCAATTGGCCATATAGGTTCCAGCTGATTTAGCCAGTTTTGGTATCTTACAGGCAGAGAGAGTTTCAGAGTTTCAGCAAGCTGCTTCTTTTCTTATGTACCATCCTGCAAACTCATGAATTCCTGTTAATCATTGGTTTCTTTAACTCCTTAGGGCAGTTTCATAAGCCTGAGAAAAACACAGTCAAATGGAATTATAAACAAAATAGTTAAAACAATAAGATGATGACTGTTCATCTAAGCAAAATGGAAGAGTTTCAGTAAAAATATCTTAGAAAGTTGAGGACCAAAAGCCTATTACATGCAGTGACAGTAATTCTAAATGAATGCTAGACTGGCCTAAGCCATTGTCTGTGCTCCAGTAAACAACTGTTGGTGAAAGTAGAATTATCACCTATTAATTTTTCAATCATTGGAACATATTAGCCAGTGAATGGATGTTAGCCAAAGTAAAAAAAAAAAAAAAAAAAAAAAAGTACTATGCAGCTAGAAAATTTTAGTTAGCAAATTACACTGTAAATCTCTAAAATGAGACAGAAATAAAGTCAAAAAATGTCTTCATTTCTCTGATGACCAGTGATGATGAACATTTCTTCATGTCTCTTGGCTGTATAAATGTCTTCTTTTGAGAAGTGTCTGTTCACATCCTTTCCCTACTTTTTGATTTTTTTTTTTTTTCTTGAAAATTTTTGTAAGTTCTTTGTAGATTCTGAATATTAGCCCTTTGTCAGATGGGTAGATTGCAAAGATTTTCTCCCATTCTGTAGGTTGCCTGTTCACTCTGATGAGAGTTTTTTTTTGTTTTGTTTTGTTTTGTTTTTGTTTTTGTTTTGCTGTGCAGAAGCTCTTCGGTTTGATTAAATTCCATTTGTCTATTTTGGCTTTTGTTGCCATTGCTTTTGGTGTTTTAGTTATGAAGCCTTTGCCCATCCCTATGTCCTGAATGGTATTGCCTAGATTTTCTTCTAGGGTTTTTATGGTGTTAGGTCTTACATTTAAGTCTTTAATCCATCTTGAGTTAATTTCTGTATACGGTGTAAGGAAGGGATCCAGTTTCAACTTTCTACATATGGCAAGCCAGTTTTCTCAGCACCATTTATTAAATAGGGAATCCTTTCCCCATTGCTTGTTTTTGTCAGGTTTGTCAAAGATAAGATGTTTGTAGATGTGTGGTGTTATTTCTGAGGGCTCTGTTCTGTTCCATTGGTCTGTATATCTGTTTTGGTACCAGAACCATGCCGTTTTGTTTACTGTAGCCATGTAGTATAGTTTGAAGTCAGGTAGCATGATGTCTCCAGCTTTGCTCTTTTTGCTTAGGATTGTCTTGGCTATGTGGGCTATTTTTTGGTTCTATATGAACTTTAAAGTAGTTTTTTCCAATTCTGTGAAGAAAGTCAGTGGTAGCTTGATGGGGATAGTATTGAATCTATAAATTACCTTGGGTAGTATGGCCATTTTCATGATATTGATTCTTCCTATCCATGAGCATGGAATGTTCTTCCATTTGTTTGTGTCCTCTTTTATCTCATTGAGCAGTGGT
>NW_012109975.1:1015198-1017398 GCF_000951045.1 Mandrillus leucophaeus | reverse complement strand
TTCTCTCTTTTCTTCTTTATTAGTCTTGCTAGTGATCTATCTATTTTGTTGATATTTTCAAAAAACCAGCTCCTGAATTTATTGATTTTTTTGAAGGGTTTTTTGTGTTTCTATCTCCTTCAGTTCTGCTCTAATCTTAGTTATTTATTGCCTTCTACTAGCTTTTGAATTTGTTAGCTCTTGCTTCTCTAGTTCTTTTAATTGTTATGTTAGGGTGTCAATTTAAGATCTTTCCTGCTTTCTCTTGTGGGCATGCAGTGCTATAAATTTCCCTCTATGCACTGCTTTGAATGTGTCCCAGAGATTCTGGTACATTGTGTCTTTGTTCTCATTGGTTTCAAAGAATATCTTTATTTCTGTCTTCATTTTTTTATTTATTCAGTAGTCATTCAGGAGCAGGTTGTTCACTTTCCATGTAGTTGTGCAGTTTTGAGTGAGTTTCTTAATCCTGAGTTCTAATTTGATTGCACTGTGGTCTGAGAGACTGTTTGTTTTGATTTTTGTTCTTTTACATTTGCTGAGGAGTGTTTTACTACCCATTATGTGGTCAATTTTAGAGTAAGTGCAATGTGGTGTTGAGAATATATATTCTGTTGATTTGGGGTGTAGAGTTCTGGAGACGTCTATTAGGTGCACTTGGTCCAGAGCTGAGTTCAAGTCCTGGATATCCTTATTAATCTTCTGTCTCATTGATCTGTCTCATATTGACAGTGGGGTATTAAAGTCTCCCATTATTCTCCCATTGTTATTGTGTGTGAGTCTAAGTCTCTTTATAGTTCTCTAAGGACTTGCTTTATAAATCTGGGTGCTCCTGTACTGGGTGCATATATATTTAGCTCTTCCTGTTGAATTGATCCCTTTACCATTATGTAGCGGCCTTCTTTGTCTCTTTTGATGAAAGTCTGTTTTATCAGAGACTAGGATTGCAACACCTGCTTTATTTATTATTTTTTTTACTTTCCATTTTCTTGGTAGATCTCCCACCATCCCTTTATTTTGACCCTGTGTGCATCTTTGCATGTGAGATGGGTCTCCTGAATACAGCACACCAATGGTTCTTGGCTCTATCCAATTTGCCAGTCTGTGTCTTAATTGGGGCATTTAGACCATTTACATTTAAGGTTAACATTATTACGTTTGAATTTGATCCTGTCATTATGATGTTAGCTGGTTATTTGGCCTGTTAATTGATGCAGTATAGCGTCGATGGTCTTTGCCATTTGGCATGTTTCTGCAGTGGCTGGTACCAGTTGTTCCTTTCCATGTTTAGTGCTTCCTTCAGGAGCTCTTGTAAGGCAGGCCTGCTGGTGACAAAATCTCTTGGCATTTGCTTGTCTGTAAAGGATTTTATTTCTCCTTCACTTATGAAGTTTAATTTGGCTTGATATGAGATTCTGGGTTGAAAATTACTTTCTTTAACAATGTTGAAAGTTGTCCCCCACTCTCCTCTGGCTTGAAGGATTTCTGCCTGGAGATCCGCTATTAGTCTGATGGGCTTCCCTTTGTGGGTAACCTGACCTTTCTCTCTGGCTACCCTTAACATCTTTTTCCTTCTTTTCAACCTTGGTGAATCTGACAATTATGTGTCTTGGGGTTGCTCTTCTACCATCCAACACCAGAAGAATGGCAATCATTAAAAAGTCAAGAAAACAACAGATGCTGGAGGAGATGTGGAAAAATAGGAATGTTTTTATGTTGTTAGCGGGAGTGTAAATTAGTTCAACCATTGTGGAAGAGAGTGTGGCAATTCCTCAAGGATCTAGAACTAGAAATGCCATTTGACCCAGAGATCCCATTACTGGTATATACTCCGAGGATTATAAATCATGCTACTATAAAGATAGATGCACACGTATGTTTATTGTGGCACTATTTACAATAGCAAAGACTTGGAGTCAACCCAAATGTCCATCAGTGATAGGCTGGATTAAGAAAATGTGGCATATATACACCATGGAATACTATGCAACCATAAAAATGATAAGTTCTCATCCTTTGCAGGGACACGGATGAAGCTGGAAACCATAATTCTAGGCAAACTATTACAAGGACAGAAAATCAAACACTGCATGTTCTCACTCATAGGTGGGAGTTGTACAATGAGAACACATGGACACAGGGCAAGCAATATCACACACCAGGGCCTGTCAGGGGGTTGGGGACTGGGGGAGGGATAGCATTAGGAGAAATATCTAATGTA
>NW_012109975.1:1010558-1012491 GCF_000951045.1 Mandrillus leucophaeus | reverse complement strand
GATATTGATTCTTCCTATCCATGAGCATGGAATGTTCTTCCATTTGTTTGTGTCCTCTTTTATCTCATTGAGCAGTGGTTTGTAGTTCTCCTTGAAGAGGTCCTTCACATCCCTTGTAAAGTTGGATTCCTAGGTATTTTATTTTCTTTGCAGTAATTATGAATGGGAGTTCACTCATTATTTGGCTCACTGTTTGTCTATTACTGGTGTATAGGAATGCTTGTGGTTTTTGCACATTGATTTTGTATCCTGAGAATTTGCTGAAGTTGTTTATCAGCTTAAGGAGATGTTAAACTAAGACGATGGGGTTTTCTAAATATACAATGATGTCATCTGCAAACATAGACAATTTGAATTCCTCTTTTCCTAATTGAATATCCTTTATTTATTTCTCCTGCCTGACTGCCCTGGCCAGAACTTCCAACACTATGTTGAATAGGAGTGGTGAGATAGGGCATCCTTGTCTTGTGCTGGTTTCCAAGGGAATGCTTCCAATTTTTTCCCATTCAGTATGATATTGACTGTGAGTTTGTCATAAATAGTTCTTATTATTTTGAGATACGTTCCATCAATACCTGGTTTATTGAGAGTTTTTAGCATGAAGGGCTGCTGAATTTTGTCTAAGGCCTTTTCTTCATCTATTGAGATAATTATGTGGTTTTGGTTGTTGGTTCTGTTTATGTGATAGATTACATTTATTGATTTGTGCATGTTGAACCAACCTTGCATCCCTGGGATGAAGCCGACTTGATCGTGGTGAATAAGCTTTTTGATGTGCTGCTGGATTTGGTTTGCCAGGATTTTATTGAGGATTTTTGTATCGATGTTCATCAGGGATACTGGCCTAAAATTCTCTGTTTTTGTTGGGTCTCTTCGAGGCTTTGGTATCAGGATGATGCTAACCTCATAAAATGAGTTAGGGAGGATTCCCTCTTTTTCTGTTGATTGGAGTAGTTTCAGAAGGAATGGTACCAGCTCCTCTTTTTACCTCTTGTAGAATTCAGCTGTGAATCCATCTGGTCCTGGACTTTTTTTGGTTGGTAGGCTATTAATTATTGCCTCAATTCAGAGCCTGTTATTGGTTATCTCTGTTATTCAGAGATTCAACTTCTTCCTGGTTTAGCCTTGGGAGGGTGTATGTATCCAGAAATTTATCCATTTCTTCTAGATTTTCTAGTTTATTTGTGTAGAGGTGTTTATGGTATTCTCTGATGGTAGTTTGTATTTCTGTGGGATCGGTAGTGATATCCCCTTTATCATTTTTTATTCTGTCTATTTGATTATTCTCTCTTTTCTTCTTTATTAGTCTTGCTAGTGATCTATCTATTTTGTTGATATTTTCAAAAAACCAGCTCCTGAATTTATTGATTTTTTTGAAGGGTTTTTTGTGTTTCTATCTCCTTCAGTTCTGCTCTAATCTTAGTTATTTATTGCCTTCTACTAGCTTTTGAATTTGTTAGCTCTTGCTTCTCTAGTTCTTTTAATTGTTATGTTAGGGTGTCAATTTAAGATCTTTCCTGCTTTCTCTTGTGGGCATGCAGTGCTATAAATTTCCCTCTATGCACTGCTTTGAATGTGTCCCAGAGATTCTGGTACATTGTGTCTTTGTTCTCATTGGTTTCAAAGAATATCTTTATTTCTGTCTTCATTTTTTTATTTATTCAGTAGTCATTCAGGAGCAGGTTGTTCACTTTCCATGTAGTTGTGCAGTTTTGAGTGAGTTTCTTAATCCTGAGTTCTAATTTGATTGCACTGTGGTCTGAGAGACTGTTTGTTTTGATTTTTGTTCTTTTACATTTGCTGAGGAGTGTTTTACTACCCATTATGTGGTCAATTTTAGAGTAAGTGCAATGTGGTGTTGAGAATATATATTCTGTTGATTTGGGGTGTAGAGTTCTGGAGACGTCTATTAGGTGCACTTGGTCCAGAGCTG
>NW_012109975.1:922119-1008788 GCF_000951045.1 Mandrillus leucophaeus | reverse complement strand
AGTTGATGGGTGCAGCAAAGCAACATGGCACATGTATACCTATGTAACAAACCTGCACGTTGTGCACATGTACCCTAAAATTTAAAGTATAGTAACAAAAAAAGTCTTCGAACTGGATTTTTAAAATGCTAGGTACCTTCACTTCTAAAAAGGATAAGTAGAATCCCACATTACTATTGCTTCCATCTTAAAAAAAAAAAAAAAAAAAAAAAAAAAAACCTAAATAAGCTGTAAAATCATAGTTTTTACAAACATGTCAGAGATCTGAGGATACAAACAAACCTACATCAACCAATTTCCAGAATATGGCAATACATTCTTAGAAGTGAAGCACTCCATGACCATTTTTATTCTTTGAAAATCAATGAAAAAAAAAGAAAGCATCTACCCTAAAAAAGGATAAAGAGAAACTAGAAAAAAAAGTTAACAAATTTTCGACAATGGCATGTTGAATGATATGATAAACTGGAATCCTGAGAAGCCCCAACCACAGAGCAAGCCCACATTCGTATACCAACTATTTTCCCTCAGCTTTTGCTTAATAAATGGTACAGTATTCTGAAGGCTCAGGGCAGGCAATAGAGCTGAAATAAACCTCTCCAAGGCACTTTAGGTCTTCACCAAATGCATTATATTCAAACTTGCATGGCTGGAGATAGCATAGCCAGATAGGTCTTTCTAGGAACAAAAAGGCAGTAGTGGAAATAAAGAATATAGAGAACATTCCTCAGCAACTCAGAGAGTAGATGACAAAGAGTTAGGCTGTAATTTGGAGTCAAATCATAAGTGATTCAGAAAACTGGCAGCGTGTTGTAAAACATAAAATAATTTCTAGAATCTCAAAGATTCTAAGATCCAAAGCCCTGCTACAAAAGAAGTCTATATTCAATTATCAGAAACATTCTAAGACAATGGTTAACTGCCTCTAACTAAAGCTGCAACAAAACTCAAACCCAACTCAAATGCAGCTTAGATTAACCAAGCCACCAATACCAGAAGCCCTCCTTTTTACAGCAATAAAACTTATTTACTTTTCTACACACACAAAGTTCAGAATAAAATGGGAGATTATGAGTACATTAAAAAAATCAAGAAAATGGTAAAGTGAAGATACTCTCAATAAAAATAGCTACGGATGTGGGCCAGATTTTGGAATTATCAGATGATTTTTTAAAAATAACTGTGGTGAATATATTAAAAGATCTGCTGCTAAAGCTAACAGCATGCCTAAATAGATGGAATAGATGGAAAATTTCAACAGATATGTGGAAATTACTAACTATTTGAACCAAATGCAAATGTTAGTAATAAAAATATAAAATAAATGCAGAATTCATTTAATAGCATTAACAGCAGATTGGTTATTGTAGAGAAAATATACAGACACCTGCATACAACTTAATAATTTATTCATAGTGAAACATTAAGAAAAAAACTGAAAATAAAATAAAATAGAACAAGAGCTGTGAGATAATATCCAAAGTCTACATAGGAATGCTTGGAGAAGCAGAGGTAGAGAAAACGAGACACAAGAGTAAAATAAGTATTTAAGGAGATATTGACTGAGGATTTATCAACTATTATCAAAGAAATAGGCCCAGGAATCAAAAACAAACAAACAAAAAACACAGCCTCAAATAAACCTCAAGCAAGGTAAATAAAAAGAATGGTAAATCATGTAATAGTCAAACTGCAAAAAAAAAAAAAAAGAAAGAAAGAAAGAAAGAAAGAAAAAGAAAAAGTATCATAAAATAGGAAAAGAAGTATCTTATATACAGGAAACCACAACATGAGTGATGGCTTAATTCTAATCAGAAACAATGTTGTCCTCCAGATAGAATATCATCCTTTAAAATCTGACAGAAAACAGAAGTGTCAATCCAAAATTCTATCTTCAGTAAAAACTAGCATTAAAGAAGAAAGTAAAATAAAAAAACATTTAAGACAAATAATAGGTGAGAATATCTGTCAAAACAAATCTACACTACTAGAAAAAAAAGAACAAAATTGAAGGATTTGCACTACCTGATTTCAAGACTTACTAGAAACCTCAGTTAATCAAGAAACTATGGGTTTGGGCATAATGATAGGCAAATAGATCAGTGTAACAGAATAGAGACCCCAGAAATAGATAAACTCTCAGCTATTATGCATGTATGTGTTTTTTTTTAAAACTGAGGTATGATATCAATTCAATAGAGAAGAAAATCATTTTCAACAAATGGTGCTGGAAAAAGTAGATATCCATTTTGAAAAACATTAAAACTTAATCCCTAAATAACTCTCTAAACAACAATTAATTTGAAAGGAATCATAGATTTAAATGTAAAAGATAGAAAGAACCATAAAGCATCCAGAATAAAACACTGAAGAGTATCTTGCAACTCATGGGGTAGGCAAAGATCCCTTAGATAGTACATAAAAACCACAAATGATAAATAGGAAAGTTGATGAGTTACATTTCATCCTTTTGTAAAATTTCTGATCATCAAAATCAATGCAAAAAAATGAAGCCACAGACTAGAAAAAAGTATACACACACAAGCATACACAAATACATATTTATATATATTATATATGATAAGGAACTTTTATATAAAATTTATATTTTGAAATGCTTGCAGATTAACAACAAAAAAACAAACAAAACAATAAAAATGGACAAGTCATTTTAATGAACACAAAATAAACACATAAAAACGTGCTCAACATCAATTTATCATCAAGAAAATTCAAACTAAAACCACAACGATGTATAGTTTACCAGAATGTATAAAATTTAAAAATTGACAATACCAAATGTTGACATGGATGTGTAGTAACTAGAACTCTCATACATTCCAAGTAGTAGCATAAAATGGCAAAACCACCCTAACAAACTGCATGGCAGCTTCTTTTAAAGTTAAAGATGTATATAAACCTATGATGTTGTTTCATTTCTGTGTGTTTAGCCAAGGGAAATCGAAGTAGATTTATATGAAAATGTTCATAGTAGATTTATATATCTACGTAAGCCAAAAACTGGAAGCAACCTGTATGTCCATTAACAGAACTGATATTTGTGGAGTTGAATACTACTTAGTAATAAGAAATACAACCACTCACACATGAAACAATATTTAAAAGATCTGGGCGGGGGGCTCACGCCTATAATCCCAGCACTTTGGGAGGCCAAGGCAAGTGGATTACAATGTCAGGAGATCGAGACCATCCTGGCTAACACGGTGAAACTCCGTCTCTACTAAAAATACAAAAAATTAGCAGGTCGTGGTGGCGGGCGCCTGTAGTCCCAGCAGCTCAGGAGGCTGAGGGAGGAGAATGGCGTGAATCCGGGAGGTGGAGCTTGCAGTGAGCCGAGATCATGCCACTGTACTCCAGCCCGGGTGACAGAGCAAGACTCCGTCTCAAAAAAAAAAAAAAAAAAATCTGAAGATCATTTATTTAATAAAAGACAGGAGACACAAAAGGATACATACTACATGATTCTACTTGCAAAAGTACACGAACATTTTTTTTCTGATGGAAGGCTCAGGAAAATCTTTTGTTGGGGTACTGAAGAGGTTTTATATCTTGCGTTGAGTGGTGGTTACACGATATTGCACTTGTTTGGGTGATGTCAGAACTCATGGAACCACATATTTAGGATCTGTGTGTTCTGTTACATACAAATTTTACCTCAATAAAATATTTAATTAAAATAGTACTGTTTTAGTTTGCTCAGATGGCCATAACAAAACACCATAAACTGGGTGGCTTAAAAAACAAATGTATTTTTTCACAGTTCTGAAGACTGGAAGTTCAAGATCAAGATGCCAACAGCCTTGGTGTCTGGGGAAGGCTCCCTGCTTGAACTCCAGATGTCTGTCTCCTCTCTGTTGGTTCAAGTGACCTTTCCGCTGTTCCTGTGCCTGGGGAGAGAGTGAGCAAGCTCTCTGATGTTTCTTCCAGTAAAGATACTAATCTTATTGGATCACAGTGCTATCCTGCGACTTCGTTTAACTTTAGTTACTTCTGTAAAGGCCCTATCTCCAAACAGAGTTATACTGGGGATTTGGGTTTCAGAATATGAACGGGGGAGAAGATGACAAACATTTGATCCATAACAAATACTGAGAAATAATTTCTTTAGAAAGGAAGACCCAAGTTTATTGGAGAGGATTTCTCGTTTCGAGAGTTTTGTTGTGTTTTTTTGTTTGTTTGTTTTAGACTTCCTTGCATGGAACATGAAATTAGATGAAAGAAATGAAAAGAAGTACAATTCTACACTTGGAAAAGTACCTGTAATGTGCTGAGAGAAGTCATTTATTTTTAAAATTAATTCTCACAATGCAAAACAGAAAATTGGGTTAGCAAACAGAAAAGGTTTTGTGAGAACCCTTCAGTTATGAAGATATGAATAATTCCAAACATTTGTAACACTTTAAAGTATTTTATAAAATAATGTTTTAAAATCCTGTCTCAAAATATAGGAGGAAAACAAACCAACCACCAAGTACATGAAATGTTAAATTTCATGATGAGAAATATGGAAAAAGTGCATGGCGATAATGAAAACCAATGACTTAATCAGATGTTGAACTGAAATATTATTCAGAAAAATAATTCTAAGAAGAAAATGTTTTGGAAGAAAATTAATCGAAAAAAAACCATACAGGCTGCTCCTTACTTCTAAAATATATCCCAATTTGAAGAACAAAAAGCCTCTTTTTCCACTATTGTCTCTAAGATATTCAGGGCACACATTACAAGGCTGAAAATAAGAAAAAGGTACTTTACTCCTTACCATACATAAATTTCCCAGGAAATGTTTTTTTTTCTTCTGATAGCCAACAAAGAGCAAAGATCACTTCTATACCTAGGATGTAATCAATGATGTAAAATAAATGTGGGCATAAATGGTGAAACTAGTATTGCTCACAGCTAAAAATTTGATGTGTTTTATGTATGTAAAGGCCATAATAAATCAATATATTTTCCAAGTAAAATTTTTGCCTCTCAGCCTCAGAGGCAGCAGAGATTTTTAACTAATTTTTCCTTTGTGTTCTTTATATCCCAATGTTAGTGAGGTATGTTACTTTTTTTCTTCTGTTTTATTTGTCCCTGAGAGCCTGCCTCTATGTATTGAAAGTATTTCTGTAGTTTTCATTTTATGACAAACTCATTGTTGGAATCAGCTCCATCTTTTATCTTAAATATTGTTTATCTGGAAGTAAAGATAGGATCCAGTGAAGAAAAGAGACATTTTACTATCAGGTTTTTAAACTCCCTTTGCAAATAATCTTAGAAAATAATTGAAGTCAATCTTTTCCATAAACTTAATTAGAATTTCTGTACAAAGGTGATCTATTTTTTTAAATAAACAAAATAAAGGAGCCATATCATGCAGTTATGGTCTTTAATCATCTGTGAGGCCCAAATATATAATCCATGCAGCAAATTTGAGCAAATTAATAACTTACTATAAGTAGCAGATGCTGTTCCTTCACCACCCAAATTCCCAACCCTACACACATAGTGTATATCTGCCAGGTTTACAATGGCATCTCTGCTTTTTTTTTTTTTTAATTTCAATAGCTTTTGGGGTGCAAGTGGTTTTTGGTTACATGGATAAATGATATAGTGGTAAATTTTGAGATTTTAGTGCACCCATCACCTGAGCAGTGTACACTGTAGCCAGTATATCGTCATTTATCCCTCGCTCCCTCCCAACCTCCCTCTGCCCAAGTGCCTGAAGTTCATTGTATCACTCTGTATGTCTCTGTATTCTCATAGCCTAGCTCTCACTTATAAGTCAGAACATACAGTATTTGGTTTTCCATTCCTGAGTCATTTCTCATAGAATTATGGCCTCCAACTCATCCAAGTTGCTGCAAAAACATTATTTGTTCCTTCTTATGGTTGAGTGGTATTCCATGGTGCATATATATCACATTTTCTTTATCCATTCATTGGTCAATGGGCACTTAGGTTGGTTTCATACCTTTGCAATTGCAAATTCTGCTGCTATAAACATGCATGGGCATGTGTCTTTGTTAGGTAATGACTTTTTTTCCTTTGGGTAGATACCCAGTAGTGGGATTTCTGGATTGAATGGTAGATCTACTTTTAGTTAAGGAACCTCCATGCCGTTTTCCATAGAGGTTGTACTAATTTACATTCCCACCAACAGTATAAAAGTGTTCCTTTTCACCACATTCACTCTAACATCTATTGTTTTCTGACTTTTAAATTATGGCCATTCTTGTAGGAGTAAGGTGGTAACTCATGGCATAAATTTGCATTTGCCTGATGATTAGCAATATTGAACATTTATTCATATGTTTGTTGGCTGTTTATATATCTTTTGAGAAATGCCTATTCATGTCCTTTTCCCACTTTTTGATGGCATTATTTGTATTTTTCTTTCTGATTTGTGTGAGTGCCTTTTAGAGTCTGAGTACTAGTCCTTTTTTGGATGCATAGTTTGCAAATACGTTCTTCCACTTTGTGGGTTGTCTGTTTGCTGATAATTTATTTTGCTTTGCAGAAACTTTTTAGTTTAATTATTAGGTCGATACAAAAGTAATTGTGGTTTTTGCCATATTTTTGCAAAAATCCATTTGCCTATATGTCCCATTTATTTATTTTTGTTTTTGTTGCATTTGCTTTTAGGGTCTTAGTAATGAATTCTTTAGCTACTAAGACCCTAAAAAAATGAGGACTGAAGAGAGAAAAATTACGTTTCAAAACTTACCTTGCACCTGTCATTAAATCTACTTTTGTTAGTTGTTTTTAAGTTTTTACCTACATTTTAAACTAATGCTGCTTATTTCTGTGAACCAGCCACTGATTTCCAGCTACAGCTCAGAAGAAACAAAAGGTATGAGTAGTGTAAAAATCTGGATCAGTATTCTAGTTCTGGGCAATTATCCTGCAAATCCTGCCAGGTGAAAAGAGTAAGTAGGGTGCCCATAACCTGGAGGTTTCCTTGTTTGGGAAAACAAGACCAAAGAAGCTGACCAAAGCCAAGCCCCATGCACCCAAATCTTAGCAGGCATAACTATAGCCACCAGTTATTAGGGCATGTTGGCAGCCTCAGGATTTTTAAGCTGTCTTTACCCCTTGTTTCATTTTTATACATGTTGTCTAATAACCTGGCTTGTCCTTCTCACCTTCTAGCCACCAAACTCCAAATGGTTGTGCAACCAGAGCCTTGCAAGATGGTTCCCTTTAAGAGACCCTTAGGTAAGACTCTGAGGGAGATCTAGTTGCCATCTTCCCAAAAGATTGCCCTTTGTCAGCAGGAAGCAGTTATGATCGGTCATCATCCCTATTCTAACAGCAGTTAGATGTACCTCTTCAGAGCAGTGAATCAATAGTGACTGGAGGCAGTCAAATGCCTAGGCAGATGGGGAGGGGCCCGGGTAAAACCCCACCTCCAAACCAAAGAGAGTTTAAAGCCTGAAAGCCAAGCTACAAGTTAAATCCTCAGACCAGGTTGAGAACCTGTCTTCCTGTTTGGCACACTTTCCTCTGACTGATCCCCACTCTTCACCTATTTTACATATACCTACCCTTTCCTAATTTGGTTTTCTACACTGCCATGCCCACCTTTGATTGGTGTCTTTGCTTTAAACTTTTTTTGCATACTGACAAACAAATCAATACCCACTCCCCATTCTGAGTCCATAAAAAGCCCCAGACCCAGCCACAGAGAGAAATAAAATAAAATAAAATAAAATAAAATAAAATAAAATAAAATAAAATAAAATAAACACCTGACTGTGGGGGGTGGGGGACCCCAAGTCCCCTCATCTCCTCTCCACTGAGAGCTGTTGTATCACTCATTAAAATTTTTCTCTGTCCATCCTCACCCTTCAACTTTCAGCATATCCCCATTCTTCTTGGATGCAGGACAAGAGCTCAGGAACTGCTGAACACAGGTACACAAACTATAATACAGGTGAGCTAGGGCATGACCAGCCATGAGCTGAGCCGGTGTGCAAGCCAGACTTGGTCTGGGGAGGCCAAGTAGGCAGGGCACCTCCAGTGGCAGGCCTGGGGCTGAGTTAGGCCCAGTGGGGTTGGGGGTTGTTGCCGGCCAGAGGTCCCAGCTGGCAAAGTGACTGAGAAAATTCCTGCATCACTATTAGTGTAGAGAATAATTTTATTTTCCTCCGCCTGGGAAATCATAAACCTTGGTACTGACGTTTTGGGGACAGGAAGAAAGGGTTGCTGAGGGTCTCATAATTTGATGAAACTTCCCTGTTTTGATTATGTTGTTTTACCTTTGAGCTCCCCTATATTGTGTGCCCTAGAGCCTTGAGACTCTGTTTCCATTTTTCCTAAAAATAAACCTCCACTTTTTTTCAGGGATCAGAAAAAAGATTGCTGCTTGTAAAAGGTAAGACTGGTAAATAACTTACATATTAATTTCACTAATTAACATATAATTATCTCTCTATTCAGCCCCATGCCTTCATCTATATTTCACTAGTTCTTCCATTTCCTTTTTTTTTTTTTTTTTTTTTTTTTTTTATGAGACTGCAGGCTGGACTGCAGTGGCATGACTCCCTCCCAGACCCAACAAGTAGCTGGAACTATAGGCATGCACCACCACACCCACACCCAGTTAAATTTTTTTTAAGAGATGGTAGTCTCCCTATGTTGCCCAGGCTTCTTCAATTTCTGACATTTTCCAGGATGAAGCAAGGGGTATCAACCTTTTCTTATTATTTATCCTGTATGCTCTTAGGTTTCAGCTTCCTCTGCTATGTCAGTCATCACTCTTCCAACTGAGGCCATGCTTCACCTACTACTGTTTTCCTCTCCAGTTTTCTTTATCCTTATAGCCTTATTATTTTCTTGCTTATTCCTTTTATGGTATTTTAATGGGATATAAAAATGAAACAAAGAGAAACACTTGGATTAAAGCCATCATGATTAATAAAAACTAGAAATTGTTTTTTCAAGATAATATTGGACAAGGTTATCAAAACCATCATAAGTCTTACCATGGTTCTAGTTCTGCAACGTGTATGATCTGAGAGTATGTTATGAGAGTTGTGTGGCTTCTCTGTAGAGAAGTTTTATCATAAGAGGTAGGAATAAAGACCTCAAAGAAAGAGGATGATTTACCCTGCTGCAAAATTATGTTCAAGATATAAAAGCCAAAGTGGGATGGCAAGATGCCCAAATAAATGTAGCCAGGTGAAACAGCTCCCACTGAGAAACTGAGAGGCCTGGCATGCTCCTAACAGGTCTTCAAAGGGAAGGTACCAAGAGTGAATTCAGGGAAGACACAGAAGCTGGGCTGAATAGAGAAAAGGTTGGGAACTCTGCATGAGGCTACCATGCACTGGGACTCATTCCTGGCCCCCAAGGGCTCGAGAACAGGTGAGCTGAACTGACAAGGAGCAACCCACTCCCACCAAGGGCCTCTAGAACCCTGGCAAGAGGAGAATTCCTTGACCACCAAGGACACTCAAGTTGGCAGGGACATCTTAGAGAAGTGGTAGGGGCAGCAAGCCAGCTGATGAGCAGCCCAGAGGGTTTGGTGCAGAAGGGTCTATAGCACAACATGGCCTGGGATGGCCATTCCCATGGGCTTGACTTTCTCATATAGGATACTTTAGCCCTAGGAGAAATAAACTCTGCAGGGAAGTCTTGCCAGTCAGACAAGACTGGTCTGACCTGAGCATCTCTTGATCTGCTGGCTTGTCCCAGGGCCCCAGCTGGGCCACACCTGCTTGCAGGGCAGTCTGAAGTACTCGGGGGGCCCACACCATACCTTCTGCACTGGCATGCCATGTCTACCCACAGAGCGCTTCATCAGGTCAGCCCCTAAGTCCATACACCAACCTGCATATGCCTTCCCCATACTGCAGCTTGTCCCAGGCCCATGGCAACTCCCCACATCACTTTACTGGTGTATATTTGCCCAGATGAGTTTTGATTTCTTTGCTCCACCAGTTCATGGGAGAGCAGCCTGTTCCCCTTTCCCCAGATGATCACCATTGCAGACAGAGCCTTTACAGCCCATCCTCACAAGTACCCTGCCATTGCGCTAACACTGTGCAGAAAACAGTGGATAATTCCCCTACCCCCAGTGACCATGCCTGCCTTTGGAGAACAGAAAAGGCAGCCAGAGCTGAGCCTACCAGTAGCCCACCCCCAAGCCAACACCACCTCTAGTGGACTGTCCAGACAGTCACCAGCAGGGACTCCCTGCCCCCACCAGCTGCATTGCCTCTGCCTCTGTGGAGAATGCCCACAGGGAGATAGGCAACTCCCAGCCACTAGCACTCTACCACAGCTGCTGCTACCATGGCTGCTGGCACATGCTAATGAAGATGGATCCTGCTGTCACTGCACTATAAAATGCTTTGGCTGACACCACCCATCAGAGTGTAGTGACCAGCAGTCTGGGGCACCTTGCTCGCCTCAGTACAGTGGATTTCTAACCTCAAGGAGCCAGAGAACAAATTCAGGACCTAGTATAAGTCCCCCAGAGTTAAAGCACATAGTCCAGGAGTTAGGAACTGAGCATTAGTCCCCTAAAATCTTTCAGAAACAAAGCAGTCAGCTGAATTCACCTTATACCATAATCAAACCCTCAAAGTCATCAAATAGAATTAAAAAAAAAATCCAAAGGTCAGTAACCTCAAAGATTAAAGGTAGATAAGCCCACAGAGATGAGAAAGAATCAGTGCAAGAACCCTGACGGCTCAAAAATTCAGAGTGTCTTCTTTCCTCCAAATGAGTGCAGCACCTCTCCAGCAAGGGTTCTGAACCAGGATGAGATGGCTGAAATGACAGAAATAGAATTCAGAATACAGATAGGAACAAAGATCACTGAGCTACAGAAGTATCTTCAAACCCAATCCAAAGAAGCAAAAAAATCATGATAAAACAATGGAGGAGCTGACAGACAAAATACCAGCATAGAAAATAATGTAACCAACCTGATAGAGCTGAAAAGCACACTATAAGAATTCTATAATTAAATTATAAGTATTAATAGAATAGATAAAGGAGAGGAAAGAATCTCAGAACTGGGCAACTGGCTTTCTGAAATAAGACAGTCAGACAAGAATAGCAAAAAAAAAAAAGAAAAGAAAAGAAGCGAACAAAACCTCCCAGATATATGAGATTATGTCAAGAGACCAAATCTATAACTCACTGATGTCCCTGACAGAGAAAAGGGTGAATGGAACCAACTTGGAAAACATATCTCAGTATATCATCCATGAAAATTTTGCCAACCTAGCTAGATAAGCCATCATTTAAATGCAAGAAACACAGAGGACCCCAGTAAGATACTCCATGAGAAGATCATCCCCAAGACACAAAATTGTTAGATTCTCCAAGGTTGCAATGGAAGAAAAATTGCCAAGGCAGCTAGAAAGAAAGGTCAGATCACCTACAAATAGAAACCTATCAGACTAACAGTGGACCTGTCAATGGAAACCTTATAAGCCAGAAGAGATTGGGGACTTACATTCAACATCCTTAAAAAAAAAAGAAATTCCAACAAATAATTTCATGTCCAACCAAACAAAGCTTCATAAGCAAAGGAGAAAAAAGATCCTTTTCTGACAAGCAAATGCTGAGGGAATTCATTACCGCCAGACCCACTTTAATAGAACTCCTGAAGAAAGCACTAAATATGGGGAGAAAAGACTATTACCAGCAACTACAAAAACTCACTGAAGTACAAAGACAGGCCAGTGACACTATGAAACAACCACAAGTCTGCAAATTAACCAGCTAGCATCATAATGACAGAAAAAAACCCACACATATCAATACTAACCTTGAACGTAAATGGGCTAAATGCTGCAATTTAAAGACACAGAATGGCAAGCCAGATAAAGAACCAAGACCCATTGGTCTGCTGTCTTCAAGAGACCTATCTATATGCAGTGACACATATAGGCATAAAATAAAACAATGAAGAAATATATACCAAGTAAGTGGAAAAGAGAAAAAAGCAGAGATTGCAATCCTAGTTTCAGACAAAACAGACTTTAAACCTAGAGATCAAAAAGGACAAAGAAGGGTATTACATAAAGGTAAATGGTTTAATTCAACAAGAAGATCTAACTCTCATAATATATACATGCACCCAACACAGGAGTAACCAATTTATAAAACAAGTTCTTAGAGACTTTCAAAGAGACTTAGACCTCCATGCAATAATAGTGGGAAATTTTAACACTCCACTGACAATATTAGATAATTGAGACAGAAAAGTAATAAATGTATTCAGGACCTGATCTCTGCAGTGGGTCAAATGGACCTGATAGATATCTATAGAACTCTCCACCCCAAAACAACAGACTATATATTCTTCTCATTGCTATAAGGCACACACTCTAAAATAAATCACATAATCAGAAGTAAAACACTCCTCAGAATATGCAAAAGAATGGAAATCCTAACAAACAATCTCTCAGACCAGAGTACAATCAAATTAGAAATCAAGACTAAGAAATTCATTCACAAACCATACGATTACATGGAATTTGAATAACCTGCTCCTGAATGACTTTTGGGTAAATAATGAAATTAAGGCAGAAATCTATAAGTTCTTTGAAACTAACAAGAACAAAGATACAACCTACCAGATTCTCTGGGACATAGCTAAGGCAGTGTTAAGACGAAAACTTATGAAACTAAATGCCCACATCCAAACGTCAGAAAAAAATAAAAAAAACTTAAAGTTTAAAAAAGATATAAAAGCCTTTATATTTCTGTAGAAGCTGTGCTTTGTTTTTAAACAAGGTCTTTTCAGAAGAACTATGTATATTTTCATTTAATATGTATGAATCCTGCATACTTGGTGCTAAAGTGATAATTTTTGCCTTATGGAAAAATAAGAACATTAAGAGTTTGTACATCTATCCACAAAATGAGTTTTAGAAACAGTCACACAGAGTCAGTGAACTTGATTAAGTATAGCACATTAAAAGTCAAACATTTGAAATACATTGAGGGCTAAGAAGTGGAATGTAAATAAATTTATAAAAATTGATCTAACTTCATCAAATTAGGATGTATCTAATGAAGCATAAACCCAGAATGTAAAGAAGAAAAAAACTGTCTTGTAAATAGGGTAACTATATGGGTGAATATATCCAGTGCAGTTTCCAACCAATGACAACCAAGACTCAGATCAGAAGTAATGCTTCGACATGATCCCTTACCAGTAAAATCAAGTCTATCATGTTTTTAACCAAGAATCTCGATAAAATAATGTGATTTCATTTATCAAAGGAGTAAGTTACGTGTTTTAAATGGGATTCAGATTTGGTATGTCAAAAGAATAAAAGAATAGTTTCAAGTGAGTAAGCATAATGGATTTGCAAGTGGTGTAAATATTAAATGGCAGTTAATACTGAAATTCAGTTGCACTTCCTAAAGATTACCTGGGTCACCAAATATAGAAATATTTAATTATTTTACTAAAATTGCTGCAACTAAGGTAAGCAATCATCAACCACCAGAAGTTTTAACTGGTGTTTAGTCTTTGACAATGACATAGATACATTCTGGCTTCATTAAGGGTAGCTAAGTGATGCCATGTATTTTACATGCCAGGGGGGAGTCATTTAATCTTGATGTGATTACTTTTCTTTGGATTTCTAATTTTTTTGAGTCATTTGAATTACCTGTAGAGTATGGCAAGGGAAACAATACAAGCTAACTGTTGTTTACTTGTATTGTTTAAGACTCCAAATAGTACATTCTACATGTTTTATTAGCAACTCATAAAATATGCCAGAAAATATTAGGATTGACAGACTCCAACTTCTCCCTTTAACTGACCATGCTCAAAACGCAAATTCAGAGAAGCAAAAAGGAAAATGTGTGCCTTACATTTACATTAAAATATTCTTAGAAGAAGAGCAAATTCCAATTATTTTACTGCCATATGCAGTTAGAGAGTAAAATGAGGCATTTAACCTCAGTGAAGAAGAGAAGCAGGTTTATGGGAAGGAGAGAAGGTACAGAGAGAGAGAAAGAGAGAGAGCCTTTTACAATTTATAAACCAGTGTTCTTAATAAATCTCAGAATTTAAACAGAAAATTTGTTTAGGGAAAATGTAAGGGGCTGTGTTGAGTCCAATTTGGTGATTATTTAAAAATAATTTTTGTAACTTATTAAATCAAATAAATTCTGCCTGGCATACAATAACTTTAAATGATAAAGTTTTATTAAGGAAGAAGTTTTATATTCATGACCTATACCCTTTAATTGTTTCAAGGGCTTCAAACAAAAAAGAATTTAAAATGGTCAACTATGAATAAAGTCCATTCAGTACTCAACCAAGCAAATGGAAACAGCATATGTCAGGGAAAGATAAACACTCTGATATGACCTGTAAGGGCAATATCAGGAGTTATGTCACAGATATGTGTGTATATGTAGAGTTTCAAAAGAAGTCTTTCTTCATGAAAGATCTCAAAGTTTATCTACTAGGTATAATGTATCCATGCCATAGTCAAAAACTAAATACCATATAAAACCCATGGCAGAGAAAAAATACAGCGAATGTAGCAAATACTAAATGTCAAATTCTGTATATCTTTGTTGCTAAACTTCCATATGAGTAAAACAGACTCCTTAATGAAAATCACTATTCTCTGTAAATTAAAATACTTTTAAATTAAATATTTTTTAAATTTTAGTTTGAATTTCAAAATAAGACATTCTAACTTTGTTAGAACTTCCCTTTGTTTACAATCAGTGTTTAAGTTATTAATAATTAACAGCTGATGCATAAAGCAAACCCCAGTTCATGGATTTGTGTACTGTATATCCCTAAGGCAAATCAATTATTTACTCCTGAATAGTTAAAACTTTCATTGGCTTCCCACTGCAGTTGCAATAAAATCCATACTCCCTATCAAGGCAGGGAAGACTTTATATCCTGTCCCCTGGGTCTCTCTCTGACTTTAAATTGTACCTCACTCACTACAGTTCTGTCTCACTGCCTGTGACAGAATTCTAAGATGCCCACCAAGATTCCTATGCACTGGTATATATTCCCTGCCTAATCTTTTCCCCTTGCGTGTGAGAAGAACCTGTAAATATGATGTGATAGCAGCCACCTTCTTGATTAGGTTATGTTACACAGCAAATGTGATGAGATAGTCATTTCATGATTACCTACTATTACATAAGACTGTATTGGTGGACTAGAGATACTCTTGCTATCCTTGAAGAAGAAAGATGCCATGTTGTGAGACAGTCATGTGCTAGGACCTGAAGGCAGTCCTTAAGGAGCTGGAAGGAACCCTCTGAATATCCTGCAAGAAAACAATGCAACGAATTAAATTCTGCCAACCAGTGAGTTTGAAATAGGACCCCAAACTCCAGATGAAAATGCAGCTCAGCATTCTTGATTCAGGCATTCCTCTAAGCAGAGATCCCAGGTACACATGATAGAATCTTGACCTACACAAAATCTGAGATGCTAAATGTGTGTTGTTTTAAGTCAATAACTTTGTGGTAATTTCTTATGCAGCCATAGAAAATTAATACATTTCTTTCCTTTGTTCTTCAAACATGATAAGCCCATTACTTGGGTGGTCTTTTTTTGTTGCAAAGTTGTTTCTCTTCAACTTTTAAGTTTGGAGTACATGTTTAGGATGTTCAGGTTTGTTACATAGAAAAATGTGTGCCATGGTGGTTTCCTGCACAGATCAACCCATCAGCATAGGTGGTTTCTTATTTAAATTCAGATCTTAGCTTAAAATCACATTCTCTGATAAGCCCCAGCTGCCAACCACATCTAAAGTTCGACCCACATATGTACCAGTTCATTTCCTGAAGATTACCGTCTTCTATTGTCATCATGGCACTTATTACTACTGACAAGTATCTGCTTAGTTTTCACATTTTAAAAAATTTTAAACAAAGTAGCTCATGAACACAGTTTAAAAGGCAAATCATACTAGAAGACTTACAGTAATAACAACAAAAGTGCACACTCCTGTCTTACATCTCACCAACTCGAAGTATAGAGTTGTTTCCTGCTCTCCTATGTCAGATCCTTTGTAATCTTGATCCTTTGACCTCCCCTTGATCCTCAGCCTCCAGTGGAACTGTTTCAGCTAATACCACATGGAGCAGAGACAAACCTTCCGTGTTGAGCCCTGCTCAAACTGCAGATCCACAAGCTTAAATAAATGAATAAATAGTTATTTTATGCCACTAGGTTTTGAGAGTGGTTTGCTATGCAGCAATTTATCATTAGAGCACCAGCTAATGATTTCATGACAATCAGTTGGTGTAGTATTCAATGGTGTGCAATAGTAGCTTAGAAGTAAAAAGTTATCTTTCAGAATTGCCAACAACATAGAAAAAGAGAGGTTGCATCTCCTCCATACAGCATTATTAGTCATAACATTGACAAAGTAACTGAAATTCCATCTTCAAGTCTAACCCTACTGAGTTAGACTATTAAAATACACACACGTACACACGCACTGCTCTAGTATCTTGATATTCTACAGTTTTGATTCTAAGGCTATTTTTCATGAGTTGAGACATATACTATCTATAAATCATATATAAAATATCCATATGCCAGACTTCAAAACATTCCACTATAGGGGACAGTGGTATCTCAGCACCACAGGCGTTTGTTCTCAGGATTCCTGTGAAGATCATTTAAAAATTAAACCTTTAAATATGACTTTTTAAAACGATTTCAATAGCCTAGGCAATATAGCAAGACCTCATCTCTAGTAAAAATAAAAATAAGTCAGCCAGGCATGGTGGCATGTGCTTGTATTCCCAGCTACACAGGAGGCTGAGGTGGGAGGATCATTTGAGCCTGAGAGGCTGAGGTTACAGTGAACCGAGATCACACCACTGCACTCCAACCTTGATGACAGGCTGAGACCCTGACTCAAAAATAAATACATAAATAAAAATGTCAAGGTAAATTATGACATGAGCAAATCATCTAGAATGAAATGATTTAATTAAATTGCAATGGAACGTCCCTGATTTTAGCTGGTAAAGGCAATTACAAATGTATGTCTGGTTTTCCTCTTTCCAAACAACATTAAACTTGAATTACAAAATCATAACATTACAGACTAAGTGAGACGTGACCACTTGGCTTGATGCAAAAGACATTTTTTCTTTTGAAGGAATTTAGGTATTTAGAGTAACTTGCATAATTCTTTTGAGTCACTTGTGGATAAAATGACCAGAGGAAGCCTGTTTACCTAAATGGCATTGGAGAAAGACTTGAATGAAGCAAATAAATAAGAGATGAGAATATCTGAAGGAAGAGTATTCTAGAAAGTTAGAAAAGGAAGTACCAAGGCACTAAGATAAGATTATGAATGGAAAATTTTTTGTAGATCACTTAGATTACTTGCTTGAATGAAGTTCATATACCCACTTTCATAGTGGAGCTACTTCAGATCCCAATCTAGGGCAAAGCTCTGCTCTAAATGGCCTCTAAGTATCCACAGATGACCCCATGACAAAAGCAACCATCTTTGAGGTACCTGACTTAAAGTAGGGGCAGAAAATATGAAGAGACAACAGTGAGATAATAGAGCCAGACGACTCCAATTCATGTACTAGGTGCTTAATTAAAATGTACTTATCTCTTTAATGACAACAGGATGAAGCATCTCTGATTCACCTCTTCAAGAGCTAACCATATCAATATTTTATTGGGTCTTGTTGCTTTTTGAAGACGATTCTTCCTTCACTTAAGCATTATAGTTGCGTTGAGCAAAGAGTTGAACTATATCACCTATCTCACTATTAGGTGCGTAAAATTCAATAATTACTTCACACTATGTACCACTTTACATATTTTTATTCCAAATGAAATAAATGTACCATCCTTTTAAATTAACTTACATATAAGTTTTTTAAAAAAATCAAAATGAAGAGGTATATGTATATACAATGGGATACTACTCAGCCATAAAAAGGAATGAATTGATGGTACTCATAGCAACCTGGATGGGATTGGAGACTACAGTGAAGTAACTCAGGAATGGAAAACCATACATTGTATGTTCTCATAAGTGGGAGCTAAGCTAAGAGGATGCAAAGGCATACAAGTGTCACAGTAGACTTTGGGGACTCAAGGAGAAAGGGTGGGAAGGGGGCGAGACATAAAAGACTATAAATTGAGTTCTGTGTATATTGCTTGGGTGATGGGTGCACCAAAATCTCACAAATCACCACTAAATAAATTATTCATGTAACCAAATACCACCTGTTCTCCAAAAACCTATGAAAACAAACAAAAAACATTTAGGTGCTTCAGAAAAAATGGTTTAATAAAATAAAATGAAGAGGTATAATTTTTCACAATGAAAGGAAATTAAAGGTGATATTTAGCAGAGGCTTAGGCAAGCATAGGCAATTTTCTTTTTTGGAGAGAGAGGAAAGAATATAGATTTTATTAGAAATGTTTATATTTAAGCAATTATGTGAAAAACTCATAATCAGCAGAAGATTAACATTACAAAAAATCTTCCAAATAAGAAACAAAGGGGTCAGGGGCTGGAGAATGAAGAAATCTTTATGTAAATAGGAGACAGGAAAGAAGACAAAGAAAAGCAAACAAAATAGATAATAAAAATATTTGGTTGTATATAGTTTGTTATGTTAAAAATAAAGAACTGTGAAAGAAAAGCTTATTGAATATTTTTTTTCAAGATGGAGTCAAAATTTGTATCTAATCACTTTGCTTCTCTTGAAACGGTCAGTGGATCCTTGCTGGTTCCACTTAAAATAAAGTCAGAGGTATTTTCATTTCTCTGGAGTGTACATATCCCAATCTGAACATTATTGTTTTCTGTTCTATC
Source organism: Mandrillus leucophaeus (assembly GCF_000951045.1). Classification (NCBI taxonomy): domain Eukaryota; kingdom Metazoa; phylum Chordata; class Mammalia; order Primates; family Cercopithecidae; genus Mandrillus; species Mandrillus leucophaeus. The sequence goes on along the minus strand of NW_012109975.1, from coordinate 989,952 downwards.
TTCCTCATTTCATATAAGAGATTACTCCATAGATCAATAAACAATTCATGTCATATAGGTCACTGAACAGTTGGTCCACAGTAATTGTACTGCATTCTGGCTATACCAAACTAAATTTCCTCTCATGAAAGGAAGGAAGAAATGCCTTGTTACAGTCTCTTTCATCTAAACCTCTCTTCCACCCTGGAGAAGGCCAATATGCTCAATAGATATCATTAAGGTTGATTTTTTTTCTTAAAAATTCTACTGACTTTCATTTTTGACCAATCTTCTGTTTTGCATAATTTTAAGGATACATGTAAATTAAGTGTTACAGTAAATATTACTTCAAAAAATTAGAAGATAGAAAAAAAAATCACAATTTTCATGAATCTGGCACGGGAAGGGGAGTCCTTGGGAGTAATTCAAAGATGGCTCACTAAAGCCCAAAGTGCCTAAGGACATACAACTACTTACCGATGGACGTGAAACCAGAACTCAGGTCTTACAGAATGTATCAAAATTGTTCACACCTTTTAAAGGTCTATCTGTGTAATACTAGAGTCATCAGTTGAAAAGTAGAAAGAGTGCTTTGATCAGCTAGTACTTTTGTCTGCACCTTACGTAAGCAACGTGGCTTAAAGTTACAATGCTATCTGTCTTACAAATGTCTTCTGTGAAGTCTGGTTGTCTCCTCCACACAGAAGATCCTGGGTAAAATTTATAGCTTCCCACCTCCCATTCTGGCACTAAGGATGGAGATGTATGTTCCATATCCTTAAAATTTTACATAAGAAACTCCTATGACATAAACCTAGAGCAAAATTCAGAGATTTCAATAATAGTTCATCTGCTCATTAACCTCAACCATGTGCAAAATTTCATAAACATCTACTTAACATCAGACATCCCAGATTTGTTATTTCCATTAGAATTATAAGATGGTAGAAATGAAAGATATCTTAGAAAAAATCTACTTGATTAATACATGAAGAAACAGAGGCCTAGAGAAGTGAAGTGATTACCTGAAGTGTCACTTCAAATGGTCCACACCAGGTCATCGACTATAATTCACACCTTTTCATTCCCACTCCAGAGACCTTTTACCATTTTGGAGAGTAAGGGGTATAAGATGGGAGAGCTATTCAGATTTTTGTTCTTCCACTGATCTATTTTTAGTTCTGATGTTTATAAGCTAGTCTTTCTGAAGACAAAACACTAAGCAAGAAGGCTTACGGTAAGAAAAAAAAAAAAAAAAAACATTTATTTATTCATTGAATAAGTAGCATGCACTGCTCCAAATAGTAGAGATGTAAATCCCCTCAGTTTAAATGGAACTTACATTTTGGTGGGGGTCAGGGAGGTGCTGCTAGTGAAGGTGTTGGAGACACATAGTCTAAAGAAAATAAATTGATAAGCCAAATAAGTTCACACAGCGATACATTCTAAAAAGGAAATAAAACAGAATGAAAAGGAAGAGGTGACTACTTTATATTAAAGGGCTTTCTGAGGCATTAACCCTTGCACTAGAAGCTGAATGATAACAAGGAGTCGGCCATGTGAGGCCTAGGAAAGACCATTCTAGACAGTGGTGGCAAAGGACTGGAGGCCAGAACAAGACTGGCAAAATAATCCAAGAGAGGAAAGACTAGTGGGGCTAGAGTGTGGTGACTAAAGGAGACAACGGGGAGAGATGAGGTCAGGGGTATGCAGAAGCCTTATCATTCCTATGACAGGAGGTTTGAATTTTATCCTTAGTATAAAGAAATACATTTGAAGCTTTTACACAGAGAAACTTCATTCTTCAATTGATTCTTTTATAATATCACCATGACTGCATATGTGAAGAAGAGATTACAGTGATGGCACTGTAATTTGGTCTATATTTTATGACATGTGACAGAGAGTAAAACAAACTAATCAGATAAAACAAGGCCAAAATAACTGGAACTATTCAAATGTTATGTTGTCAAACCAACTGCAGTAAGAAAATCACAAAACAAGCTGGTTGAAACCTGGAATTCTGTACATCTGGCTGATAAAAGGAGGACCTTGATATCCAGTGACACTCAGAAGAGTTTTAGAATCCAGCAACTTTGAAGATGGTCTTTAAAACTCATGGTACAAAATACATGGTCAAAATCAGTCCATTTTGCAAAAGTCACTGTAGTGAATTTTAATGAGTACATTAATGCATTATATTCTCAATCGATCTTATTTTCACATTCCCCTCTCATGACACTGATCACTTACTGTACATTTTCAGAATCTGTCCTTTAGGGAATAAAGATGCTCCATAAGCCATTTGCCTCATTCTCTGGGAAACAAAACACTTACCTGTTGAAGTGTGCTTATAAAGTATAGACCTTATCCTTATGTAGGAAAAGACTCAAATGGTAAATTGCATCATTTGTCAGTATTTGTTAGTATTTTACATATGCCACCTAGTTGATGTTAACAGAATCATATGATAGGTGCTATTTTTACCGTGTTCCAGTTAAGAAAGGAGAGGCTTAAAATATTGGACAAACTGTCCAGGTTCACACAGCCTCAAAATAGCAGAGGTGATATTTTTAACCCAGGAAAATATGACCCCAAAGACCAAGAGTTTCTGTAGCAGTCCAGAAAGAATTCTTCACGCTGTAAAATAAATTCAGGTAGGAGAGTTTAGGCTGACCTTCCAGTAGATCTTGTGGGACCTGGAGTGTATTCCAATTTTTAGACATAATCACCTTCTCCTCACCAACAGGAATATTGTCACACATTTTATAACCTGAGTTATAATTAACTGAACACGGTGGTAATCCAGGAAGTTAGGACTAATGTAGCATTATAATTGCTTAGGAAAGTATGACTAGTGTGGCATTATGAGAGCATTAAAGTCGTCTTTTATAAAACAACTTTTTAAAAGGCTGTATTTCACATAAAAATCTTCCTCCAGTCCCATTACACTTCAATGATGCAAATTGTTTTCCTTTTTGTGGTAATTTAATGCTCCCCTGAACTGACTCCCTTGATTTCAGAAGCTGGCCTCGAAACAGTCATGCTCACTGATACAGACTTGGCACAAAGAGAAATTCATTTTCTGCTTGACTTTGTAAGTGAAATTACACTCTGACAGCACTCCTTTCCACTGCCACTGAAAGGTATTAATGAAACATGGCACCAGAAATTTATTTGCAAGGTTGTCTTCTAGTTTACCCTTAGGTCTAAAAATGCCTTTTTAGATCTATGTGACAAGAGAGGAGGGCGAAGGAAGAAAACTCTTGGCATGGCTGGAAAATCACACAAGTTGTTTGGTCTCCAGATTGAAAAGAAGTCAACGTTTCACAGGGGTCTTAGTAAAAGACAGCTGTGCACAGATAAAAAATATATAGGTTTATATTTCATGATTGAGTCCCAAGCCTCTCAGGTCAGAAATCACTAGACAACTAATTATCCTTCGGAAAGGAAAATTATCTATATAATGAAACTCACTGTTCAGAGTGTAGTTTCAGAAGCAAGATGTTTAACATTGAGGTGAAGTTCCTCAGAGTATTTCTGTATTGACTGATTCCTTGTTCTTCTCTCCATGCTCAAAAAACCGAGTGATCCTAAGTGATAGAAAGGAGAGAGAGAGTATTTCCATAGCAGCCCACTCAGATGGCTCTGACCTGAGGACAATTCACTGAAGAGTCTTCCAGCATTCTGTCTACACTCTTGCCAGTTCACCATGATTTACTTTCTAGAATGATTGTCAGTCCTCCTTACTATAGACTGTGTGTGCTAAGAGTTTCTGACCCATTTATTTTTTTCTCCACGACTTAGCAGAGGACCTAACATGTAATTGACTCTATATTTTTGATGAATACATGAAAAAAGAAAAAGAACAAATCGATTGATTGATACATAAATAGATAGATGGATAAATGAAATTTGATTCTGATTCTGGGGAGACAGGCAGGGCTCTGGCATAAATCCTCAATAGACTTTTGTCCTCAGTGAATAAATCTGATGTTAGAGTCTGCATGATTAAAAGTGACATCTATTGGTCATGGGCAGTGTGATAAAGAAAGCAAGAGCCCCGAGGACTTTTTTTTTTTTTTTAACCAACTTCTCATATACTACAGTATTTTTCTCTAAGATCTAAACTTCACATGCCTTTTGTCAAAGTTAAAAAGATGAGGATATCCTAGGTAAATATCAGCATCTCTCAGTATGGAATTGGAAGAGTTTGATGGAGTTTATAAGTTTGCCCTAGTTTTCTGAAACACTTCCTGATGTGGAGAGAAATAGATAAAGATTACCAAGTTCCTCCCTTATACTTCTGTATAAACTAGCTCTGTGCTAGCTTAAAAAGACAGCCAAGCACTGGTAAATTACTGCAAGATGCCATGGGGGAAGAAACAGCAATTTTTTTTCTGTCTCAAGAGCCCAATCTTAGTTCTCACTGCCTAGAGATCATTGTTATTAATAATGTCAGGCCATGAGCTAAATGAGACTGGCATGCATTAGCATATTTAATGCTCATGACATCCCACTGAGATACAGGGCTAGTCACATTTTATACAAATTGGAATCACACAAATTTTAATTATGCAAATATGAAATAGTTTAATATAAAAATATCAACACATTCTCACTTTATTTACAAAATTTCAAATATAGTAAATATCTTCCAATTTAAAATAGTATGAAGAATTGCCTAATTTAAAAGACAAGCCTAGAGAATTTTAAATGACATTTATGCTTTGGTCATGTGAGGATGTGGTACTTTTGCAGGAAAATAAAAATTGTTACAATAAAATCTAATACTTATCGAATATTAAGCACTTCATAGATATCAGGCTATTTATTTTTCACAAAAAAAGAAGATTCCGCGAAGCAACACTCTTATCCCTCTTTTGCAGAGAAGGAAAAGGTGATGTGCAAGCTCTGAGTAGCAGACGTAGAATTTAAACTCTTGCAGCCTGGCTGCAGACCCAATCAAATCAACGCCTGGCCTTACTTTTTAGGATTAATTTTTACTTATATGCATTTTTAATTGAATAAAACCTTTAGGAATCCTTCCTTCACATCAAATATGCCTGTTTTGTAGGTACTATTCTCACTTTTGAAATTGAAGCCTTAAAGTAGTTAAGTAACTTGTCCAAGGCATCAAAGATAATAGAAGCCAAACTCATCTAACAGAGACAAAAGCAGTTATTTCTAGATAAGTTCGTAGACATGCCTGAGAGATCAATCAGAGCTTGAGTCCTCCAGTTCTGTGCCTTTGTTGACTCTCTGCTATTTGCATAATGTTAGTAAGCTTGGCCCACAAAAACCCTCATATTCAATCCCATCGTCTGTTTTCCTCCCCAGGATTCCTACTCTTCTCCTAAGGAAATTACACATGTCCCAAATGTCTAAATACACTGCCTTATTCTTCCAATTAAAGTTCAAACAAAAGAACCTCTCAGCACGTCCTCAAGTATCCCACACTCCTAACAATGTCTGCTCTGTAACTGCAACACCATCTTGTCAAACAGCAACCGGAATCAACAAATGCTTGACCCAGGTCAAATACCAGGAGAAGTGGAGGCAGTTCACCACTCACAACCCCATTACACATTCTTGTTATCAAATTCAGATAGATTCTAGTACATGTTCTGCCCAGTGGTAAATACAAGATATATTCTTTCCAGGTGGGCATCAGAATCAACAAAAACTGTTGAAACTCATGGAAGCTGAAAATTAAGGACATGTCCTTTTACTTTCTTTAAACAGAACTCCACAGCAGATAAAGCAAAGCTTTTGTGTGAGAACAAGTTGACAATGATGTGTTGTGCAGGATAACAATGAATTTTTTTCAAAGATGATGCTGAAGCATTTTGCTTTATATGCTTGCATGCAATAGACTTAGCATTGATTAACCCAGATTTGTGTGTGTGAGTGTGTGTGTGCGCCTGTGTGTGCCTAAGCACAGTACGTGTGTAACACTGGTAGGAAAGAAAAACAGTTTTCTCAAGTAAGGTGACCACAGCTTACTAACCGTAAATCTTCCTTGGCACAAAATAAATGGTTTTCCTTAGAGGAAGAAAAGATCCCCAAAATAGAAAAGTTCACAGCAATCCATAGCTCTGTGTCTTGACTGTCTTCTGAGAGGGTTTGGGCACTGAATAATCAGCAGTGTTTTTGATTTCAGGCCAACTGAAGTAGCTATTGCAATCAATTAAAAATAATAGCTATAGAAAAATATTAGTGTATAATATGTACTAACATATATTATGTGTATTATATAATAATTCATATGTAATTAAAACACAAATAAAACAGTATATATTATATGATATATTGTATAGTATATATTATATATTTATTAAATATGCTTTATGTAATAAAATATGTTACATATCAACATATAATTCTTTTTTACAATATATGTATATATTTCAAATTAAAACCACAACCTAGTTTCTTCTTTTTTATCACAGCCATTACCACCATTGTCAACATTTAACATTTTCTGGTATCTGTAAGTACTTATTTTACAACACTCTCAATTGTTTAACATAATAAACTTCTAAGTTTCATTTACAGATATAGACATAATTTAATAGAGAGGTTAAATTACCTGTCCATGATTAACCAGTGATGGATCCAAGGCTGGAACCAGCAGCCCTCCTTCTTTAACTGAATATGTCATATACCAAGGAAGTTCCTCATTCCTTCTGACTTCTTTTTTTTTAATTATACTTTAAGTTCTAATTATACATGTGCAGAACGTGCAGCTTTGTAACATAGGTATACACATGCCATGGTGGTTTGCTACACCCATCAACCCATCATCTACATTAGGTATTTCTCCTGATACTATCCCTCCACTAGCCCCCCCACCTCCTGACAGGCCCTGGTGTGTGACGTTCCCTTCCCTGTGTCTATGTGTTCACATTGTTCAACTCCCAATTATAAGTGAGAACACATGGTGTTTGGTTTTCTGTTCTTGTGTTAGTTTGCTAAGAATGATGGCTTCCAGCTTCATGCATGACCCTGCAAAGGTCATGAACTCATCCTTTTTTATGGCTGCATAGTATTTCTGCTTTTAAGAGATTATTATCTCTCTTCCTAGGCCTTCTTAAGAAAAGGATGTATATTATGAAAAGGGGCACAAGATCATTTTCTCAAAGGAGCCCAAGAAGGAAATGGAAATGAGAACAAGTCAAGTCAGACAGCAGGTATTGTGGGTGAGCAGAGTAGCACCTTCTCCCAGTTCTTCCCAGACCACCTGAGTCTGCAGGGAACGTGGGTCTTCATGGAAATATCAAGGAAAAGAGATATTTGTTAAAGGTCAAGGCTGAACAATTTTAGTTTAGTATAGAGAAGAATAGTTGCAATTATGTAATGACAAAAAGAAGATGGAGAATGAAGTTACGGAGTTCAGAGGCACCAGGGCATCTCTGCAGGTTGGGGAGTAAGGCATTGACTAGGATCTTAGGGCAGACAGATCACAGCTCCACCACTAGGACTGAATGGAAAAGCAGCCACTGAAACTCTCCAACCTTTTAGGAAGGAACTCCAGTTGGCTGGTTTTGTTCATGTGTGGAAGTGGAGTACAGTTTCTTGGTTGTCCCAAGTTAAAATAGATGGCAGGCAGCCAGAAAGTAACAAATAGCTACTACAGCATGTTTTAAAATGTACTTTCAGATGCCTGCTCATATATATTTATCACAGCACTATTCACAATAGTAAAGATTTTGAATCAACCTAAGTGTCCATCGGTAGATAAATGCTTAAAGAAAATGTGACATTTACACACAATGGAATACTATTCAGCCATAAAAAGAATGAAATCATATCTTTTGAAGCAACATAGATAGAACTGGAGGCCATTATCTTAAGAGAAACAACTCAGAAACTGAAAGCCAAATACTATATATTTACACAAATAATTTTAAGTGTAAGTGTGTACACATGGACATAGAGTGTGGAATAATAGACATTGGAGACTTTGAAGGGTGGGAGGGGGCTGAGGAATGACCAATTACTTAATGGGTAAAATGTATGTTATATAGCCCAGCTGTCACTCCTATACAACACATCCATGTAACAAAACTGCATTTGTACCTTTAATGTATACAATTTTTAATGCACTTTCACAGTATTTTAAAAGCTATTTTTTTATTTGACTCCAACAAGCAAACTTTCACTCAAAGAACAGGTAGATACTGCTATTTCTACTTTTAAGATGACAAACTAAAGATTAGGGATGCCAAGAGATATGCCTAAGGCTATGTGTGTAGAAGGCAGTAATGTCTGCATCTTAAACCCAAGTGCTCTGACCTGTGTCTTAGTTGACACCCCCCCACACACATTCATATTAATGTTGGTTGATCATGTCAAAGAAATAAAAATGGAATCAGGTCACACCGAGATCAAGTAGTACGAGTTTCTGGGGAAGAATCTATGCATTGCTATTTTTTAAAGTGTCCCAGGTAATTCTAAAGTGCAAACAGAGATGAGAACCACTTTTCTAAAAAAAAAAATAATCATTTGAATGTCAGGTGAAAAAGTAGTTATTGAAACTTGTAATAAAATGCTAAAGGTATGATTATACTTTTGCTGTGTTTTCTATTTGAATGCTGTCCTGTTCTTATATGAGCTTAGATTTATAGCTGCCAACTCTGCAAAAGATAACAATTTGAGAAGAAGCTGAGGTTGCTAGAGGCAATCCAATTTACCAGGGAAACCAGCTGAGCGGAGGAGCAACATTGAGTGAGCAACATACAGCTAGAATGCTCTCTGTAGAAGGGCATGCTCTCTTTGTTTCTTTAGGCAGAAATTGGAACATCATTCCCTTACCCCTGGTAAAAGAGCATTTCACTCTTTGCTGGAAGATGCACTCATATAACTAAGACTTTTCTGTTTTCTGCCTTTGCCATGAAGAACAGTGTAGTCCCTACAGAGAAGTAGGAGCCAGAAGTGAGAGATCATTTTTTTTACTTCTCCCTGGAGACACTTAATCCAGGAAGCATTCTTGTCCTTTTTAGCTAAGAACCAGTGGTTTCCCTGTTAACATGCAAAATAGTTAAGGTGAAAAATTCAATAATAGCCAATAGTTTATTTACAATCTTGCTCTAAATGTGTATCACCTTTATATTTGCTATTTCAGTGTTGCTACTTGCTGTTTAATAATAAATGGCTATGAATAAATGACTGAAAACAAATACTGAAGAAATCTGTAGATAATATAATGTGAATCTCAACTTTGAATACATGCTGTCATCACACACCTATGTTCTGTATAACAGAAATTATAAGTGGATAGAAGAGAAATGAAACTTTCTTGAGTGATAAACTTGTGAATCAAAGTCAAGTAAAAGCAAACGGCAATTTTATGAACTAATATCTCAAAAATGAGTTTATGAGCTTATATCAGTGTCTCATCTATATAAATATCACAGTTCAAGGGGTTTAAATGTGATGATGTCTCGTGATAACTCAAAAGGTGCCTTTTAGTTATTAACTTTTACTTTTTGGATGTGTTTTTGTCAAAGCTATTGCTCTAGCTCCGCGTACAGATAGACAGTAATGCCTTACTTTATGGCCATGACCAAATCTAAGTCAAATGTTTACAATTCAATCAATGTATTCTTTTAAACCTAATTCCTAGTTAATGTTTGGGTATCAGTTTAGTAACATCTCCTTTCAGCTGTCTTCCCCATCGCCATTGTGACTTTCAAACTCCATGTGCTCATAACATCCTGTGCTAACATTTCCATAACAATGATCATATGACATAGAAATTTCCAGTCTAGATTGCAAGTTCGTGGGTGCAGGGATTAATTTCATTCGTTCATTTTCTCAAAACATATTATTAATATTACCTACTGTGTATCAGCACTGTCCTAGGTCCTGAAGGTACAACCAAAACAAAAATCCTTGCCCCTAGGAAGTTTACATTTTGGGGAAGACAGGAGGATGTGAAATGTGTGTGTGTTATGGTAGTGGTGGACGCAAAGCTGAGTTTGGAATTTTACATGGGATATCTCGAGAAGGCCTCTGTGGGAAAGTGACATTTGAGGAAAACCTGAAGGAGGTGAGAAAATAAATGAAATAAGATTCTGGGATAACAAAGTTCAGGCAGGGGAAACAGAATAGGCTGGGATAAGAAAGTTCAGGCAGGGGAAACAGAATAGGCTAAATCTAAGTTATGAGAAAAATGTATGCCTGGCATGTTCCAGGAACAGCCAGATGGCCAGCAATTTTGGAGTGGAAGGGGAGAGCAAGAGTAGATTATGTTCATTGAGGTGCTGTGCTTAGGTACTAAGTAACTATTTTTTGAATTATTTTAAAATAATAAAATTCCCCATCTCTACTAAAAAATACAAAAAAAGTTAGCCAGGCATGGTGGCCGGCGCCTGTAGTCCCAGCTACTTGGGAGGCTGAGGCAGGAGAATGGCGTGAACCCGGGAGGTGGAGCTTGCAGGGAGCCACAGTCGCACCACTGCACTCCAGCCTGGGCGACAGAAAGAGACTCCATCTCAAATAATAATAATAACAAAGTTAATAATACATTTGACAGAATACCGTATGATTTATAAACTATTATTCTACTCAAACTAGCACACTTTCTGGAAGAAAAAAAAGATGCAGGTTTATCCTCTGTAAAATAAAGATATGTTCACAAACATTCAAATTTGGAGGAAATTTGGGGTTTTATGTACCAGATTATGTGAGAGTAGATGAACTATATTCAATGATAGGCTACAGTCATCAAATTTTAACTTCTTTCAAGGTAATTTGACTGTTAAAGTGAGTTTCACCTTTGCTGTTTTAATTTCCTTCTCATAACCCTCATCTTTTGTGCACACCATGGCTTTTGGGTAAGCACTGATAACTCTTGATTCTCCTTGTTGAGTGTTCTCACTGCTCCAAAGCACCATAATGGTGCATTCTTCTATGGATCTCTTGTTTCTGTAACTTCTTCCCCAATCATTATTAGACAATGAGTTCCTGACTACGTCATGATGGCACTAAGTAATGAGGAAAATGCCCTGTCTCAGTGTGTTGGTAACTCTGACAATTAGAAGTAGAAGAGAAAAATAAACCTCTTTACTCTGCCACCAAAGAACTATTCCATGATGATATGAAGGGGGATGAGGTACTCCTAAAGAACTGCAAATGAAAGGGGTAAAATGGAGACCCTTTTATCAGATCCATCTCTTATGTGCTCAACGGTGCTGTACTGTAGGAAAACCAGCCTGATGAATTGGGCTTTGAAACCTAATTTATAGCTTGACTTGCTAGGCAATCTTAAGTGAGTCACATTATCCTGTCTGAAGCTCAGTTTTTTAAATAAAAACTGGAATAAGAAAATCTGCATTGTTTGTCTCCTAAGGATGGTATAAGGATTAAAGGAACACTGTGCATGAAAGTATTAAGAAAATAATGAAGGATTATAAAAGAACACTGTTTGGATTTAAATGGAAAAATAATACAGAATATAAAAACAAGTTGGTGGGGAAAACAAATGTTTTTCTTAAAAGTTCTCTTTAATATTGTTTGGAAAATAAATGGTAACTATTACTCTCAGGTGACAGCAATTCTCTAGATACCAGATGCTATCAGCACTACCTCCAAAATATACCTTTCATCTGTCCGCTGTTCCCCTTTTCCAGTGCTGCATAAGCCTGCATCACAGAGTTCTGCAATAGCCTCTGAACTACTGCTTCTAAATTCAACTTTCTCCACCTGTTAATCCTTTTCCCACAGAGTATCTAAAGTGCTCTTTCAAAATTGTAAATCAGATTATCACTACCTTATATTTAAAGTCCTCAAAAGGTTTTTGATCACACTTAAATCCCAAATCGCTATCATGAACAAAGGACCCTACTCTGCCCTCAGGACTTTATCCACGACTTAGGTCTTCTTCTCTCATGATGCTTTAGCCTAATGCTTTTTGCTGTTCCTTGAACACACCAAATCTGTATCTGCTTTAGAACTTTTGCATTGCTGTTTCCTCTACCTGGAAGTCTCTTCTCCCATCTATATTTGAATGGCTCCTTGCAAAATTAATCTCCTTGGGGAGGCATCTGTTGCTGCATCATCTAATGGTGCCTTCTTTCCAGTCATCCCATCACAAGAGATCCTAGGAAATGGTGCCTTCCCTTGCTCCGTTATTCCATCTTTATTCTTAGCACTTAAAATTTGTGAAATTGTTGTATTTGTTTACATGTTATTGCCTGTGTCCCTCAGTCAAATGTGAGCTCCATGACAGGAGTGGCCTTGTTATTATAATAACTTATTTCATCATTGAGTCTTCTGTAATGAGATTTTCACCTGGAACATAGTAGGTGATCAGTGAATCTTTGCAGGAAAAAAAATGAGTTACAGAAACTTGAAGTCTCAGGAATGGTTGTTAAGTGCCATTTGTAACAGGAGAGATTTCAAATGGTTTAGATAAAATGATTATTCAGCATAAACTCGTTTCCTTGAAAGGAAGTTTAGGAATGAATTAGGAGACTGCGCTGAGGATGATGACGGCTTTGTTTTTCAAATGTGTGTAGCATGTCAGTTGGAGGCAAGCAAGAAACTTATACTTAGCTCCTTACAAGTCTATAATGTCTATTCCAATTTGTTACAAGTCATAAAAATGAACCTTGGCCAGTCATGGTGGCTCACGCCTGTAATCCCAGCACATTGAGAGACCCAGGTGGGAGGATCACCTGAGGTCAAAAATTCAAGAACAGCTTGACCAACATAGCGAAACTCCTGCTCTACTAAAAATACAAAAATTAGCCAGGTGTGGTGGCGCCGCCTGTAATCCCAGGTACTTGGGAGGCTGAGGCAGCAGAATCGCTTGAACCCGGGTGGCAGAAGTTGTGGTGAGCCAAGATCGCGCCACTGCACTCCAGTCTGGGTGACAGAGTGAGACACCATCTCAATTAAAACACAAAACAAAAACAAAAAAACAGAAAGAAATTTGACAACAAAATTGGAAGTCTGTGTCTTTAGTATAACTTCCATTTCAGAGAAAATATATAGCCACCCACCAGCTCTGTGTTGGCACAGTGAGGTTCCTACCAATTATAAAAATAGAAAAAAAAAAAATACAACTTTTTTAACAGCTCCATCAGGGGACCTTTATAGTGACATCTCTCTGGCAGCACTTGCAAAAGAATTAGGAGCTGTTTTCAATCATTCTGTGTATAACATGACATTTTCAAATAGAAAAGCAAAGGAAAAGAACAAATGCTTCATAAGTAGTTTTAGACTTCGGGGATCTAGAGAGCAGACTAGATCCACCCTTCGGTCCCTACCTATTGAATTATATACAAAAGAAAACACAAACAAACAAAAACAAAAAAGTGAAACTAAGAATATTGGTCCATAATTGGCCAGATGTCAGAATCAATTTTTACAAATCAAACAAAATGGTAGCTATAGCAATTCTACAGTGCCAAAAAGGTAGAGATAAATTTTACAGTTTAATTTTGGTGTTGTTATTCTACTGGTGCTTTAGCATTTAGACCCCATGACTTTAATTTATCCCAATTTAAATTTAAGGGATATTATACCATTCCATGTATACAATGAGAACTTTACATAGTGTAATGTTATTCCTCCATTTCTGACTTTTCAGGTATTGTTGTCAGGTATTTTACTTCTTCATATTTTTAACCTAACACTACACTGTGATAATTTTTATTTGAAGTTATTTATGTTTTAAAGCTATTTAAACAATATCTTTAAAATCTTACGTATTGACCCATGTAGTTACCATTTCATATATATTTTTTTCACATGATATAATTTGCCTTCTGTGTGAAGGACTTCTTTATTTCTTGCAATGCAGATGTGCTGACCATGAATTAGTTTAAGAGTTTGCATGTCTTAGAAAGTCTTTTGCCTTTGTTTTTGAAATATATATTTGTTGGGTGTAGAATTTTAGGTTGATACTTTTTGCGGGACTTTTGTTTGTTATTCTGTTAGTTTCAGTACTTTAAAGATACTGCTCCACTTTTTCTACATGCATTGTTTTCACCAAGAAGTCTGTTTTGCTCATATTTATCTTTGCTCTTCTGTACAACACGTCTTTTTCTTCTCTAGTTATTTTTAAGATGTTATCTTCAGCAATAACTTTGAACAATTGCATCTTGCTGCTGGTTAGTATAGCTCTTTTTTTCTGTTTCGTCTGCTTGTGGTTTATTGAGATCTTTGGAAGTATAAGTCTTTTTCATAAAATTTAAAAAATGTTGGGCATTGGTTCTTCAAATATTATTTGCTTTTCCCATTTTTATCTCTCCTTCAGGAAATCCAATTATATACAATTAAGCTGCTTCCAGTTGTCACACAGTACACTGCTATTGGGTTCTTTTTAAAAATTCTTTTATTTCTCAGTATGTTCTATTTTAACTGTTTCCATAGATATGTTTTCAAGATCATGAATATTTTTCTCTGGGATGTGTAGTCTACCATTAATCCAAGTCAGTTTATTTTTATATCAAATCTAGTAATATTTATGGCTAGCAGTTAAATGTCTTTGCAATATCTTCTGTGTCTCTACTTATTAATTTTATGTAATTTAGTTATAGTGATTGTTTGATGCCATTGTCTACTCATTCTAACATCTGTGTCACCTCTGGTTAAGTGTGAAATCAACTGATTTTATTTCTAATATTAAAGTTGATGTTATCCTGTTTTTAGATATCTGATAATTTTTTATCCAATGGCAAGGTATTTTGATTGGATATGATATTGTTGAGTACTGGATACTTTTGTACCCTCATACATATTTTTTAGTTTTCTTCTGGGACAAAGATGAATTACTTGGAAACAGTTTGAACATTTCAAGTCTTGCTTTGAAGATTGGTTACATGTAATCAATTATCACACAATATCTAGGACTAATTTTTCCCACTATGGAGGCAAGAAACTCTGAGTACTCTACCCAATATTCCAATGAATTACGAGATTTGCCAGTCTGGCTGGTACAAACAGGCACTGCTTCTGGACTTCTGTGAGCAGAACATTTAGCAATGCTAATGTTCAGGATTTCAACTAGAATTAGTCCAGAGCTAATTTTTCCTTACCATGGAAACAAGACACTTCAAAGTATTTTACCCAATACTCCAATTAAATATGAGATTTTTCCAGCCTGGTTAGTAGAAACAGACACTGTTTCTATCCCTGCATGAGCATTAAGTACTGTGGTGTCTACCCTTTAAAGTGATTATTTCACCAGCCTCAAGTAGTTTTCTCATATGCATGCAGTGATCAGTAATCTACAGAAAACTTGAGGGGTCACTCTGCAGATCTCCAGAGTCCTGTATTCTGCCCTGTAAACTCCAGCTGCTCTTACTGTCCAAATCCCCAGCTCTGTCTGCACAACAAGTAATGTCCACTGGGCTCTGCCTGGGCTCGCCATCCCAACACCACTGCCTGGAAACTCTCAAGGCACAAAGTTGGGTCAATCAGAGAGCTAATGTTGTTTCCCATATCTCTTCTCAGGGATCACTGTCCTTTGTTATATATTGTGTCCATTGTCCTGAAAGGCATTCTTTTTTATATTTTGTTCATTTTTTTATTGTGACAGTAGATTGACTTATTTCATATTTGCTAGAAAAAGAAACATTAAAGCTTTTTCATTATTGATAGCAATAGTTAAATACACATAGATTCAGCATTACCTTTTGAAAATTAAAATAAAACCCTTTGTAAAAATAAAAACACTAAAAAATCATTTGAGAAATGTAAAATTCATGTAGCAATAGACAAAATAAAAAATAAATATAAAAATATGACAGAAAGAAAACAAACATATTAGTTAACATAAACATAAATAGGCTAGGCCGGGCCCCGTGGCTCACACCTGTAATCCCAACACTTTGGGAGGCAAGGCAGGCAGATCACGGGGTCAGGAGATGGAGACCATCCTGGCTAACACGGTGAAACCCCATCTCTACTAAAAATACAAAAAATTAGCCAGGCGTGGTGGTGGGGACCTGTAGTCCCAGCTACTCAGGAGGTTGAGGCAGGAGAATGGTGTGAACCCAGGAGGCGGAGGTTGCAGTGAACCGAGATTGCACCACTGCACTCCAGCCTGGGCAACAGAATGAGACTCTGTCTCAAAAACAAAACAAAACAAAACAAAAACATAAATAGCCTAAACATTTTGTTAAAAGAAAAATTTCTTGACTACATGCTACATACACAAAAGGCAGAGCTGAAAATAAAGTGACTCTAAAAAGTAAAACTACAATATGGACACAGGTATATCAAGCAAAAATAAACCAAAGGCAAACATGTTGAGTGTAAACAGTAGTATATACAACTGTGTACATAAAATTAGTATGTGTCAGATAGATGTTTGAAAATAGATAAGTGTATGAAGTAGGAGGAAGAGGAAATGAGGAAGAAAGATACAAAGAGAATGTAAAGATATTTACTAACACATTTTCTTTTTGGCAGTAAAGATGATTTGGAAGGTAGTATTTTTTTCTTCACAATTTTCTAAAATGTATACATTTATACATTTCAAATTTCGTAAGAAGAATTGAGCAATTATTACTTTCACAATCAGAAAACTCTACTTAGGTTTTCTCCCCAGTGTTCCCTTTGTATTTTCTTCCACTCATTTAACTCTTTTTATCTCTTGAATTATCACTGTTGCCTTTAAAACCTAGCCTGCTGTTTCCACTATCTGTGTTTGGATAAATTTAAAGTGCAACAATTATAGTAGAGAAATCTTACATTCAAGAAAAAGTGCAAACCTCAAACAACCTTGGTTTAGGAAATAGAAATTTTAAAGGGGGCTTAAAAAAATATCTCGGATTGAGTTTCACTCAACTTGACTTGGGAATATTTAAGGGGAGACGAAAAACCTCATAAATCAAGAGAAATACTGTTTAAAGGCAAATGATTTTTAAATGGTTTTGATTGTAACTCCAAAGACTTTTGGAGCTCCCTAAAATTTTGTACTCAAGATAAGTGCCTCATTCGCCTCACCCTTGTCCTATCCTTCCACCGAATGCCACATAAAAATATGGTCTGCTCATTTGCAAAGGGATTATCTGGCATAAAAATGGCTCTTCTCCTGCCTACAATCAACAGAGTGGGTGGAAACAAATTAACAATCTGGCATGACCAAATAACAGGGACTCCTGCCATCCTCCATCCAGTGTCTTCCTTTTTTTTTTTTTGGGACGGAGTCTTACATGCTGGAGCAGAGTGGCAGGATCTCAGCTCACTGTGATTTCTGCCTCCCAGGTTCAAGTGATTCTCTTGGCTCAGCCTCCCAGAGTACATGAGACTACAGGCATGTGCCACCACTCCTGGCTAATTTTTATATTTTTTGGCACAGATAGGGTTTCATCATGTTGGCCAGGCTGGTCTGAAACTCCTGACTTCAAATGATTCACCCACCTCGGCCTCCCAAAGTGCTGGGATTATAGGCATGAACCACTGTGCCTGGCCTCTGTACCTTCCCTTCTATGCCACCTTCTTCAATATACGCACCGCCAAAAGCCCTTTTTAAACACTGCCAGTTAGAAAGAACCTGGCTAATGAAATGCAGCCTTTATCAGGTTTAAAGAGTCAGCTAAGAGGAAATTGCTGGAAAATTTCCTTCCATTTTGACTTGATCTTTGGCAAAATTGGGCCAATTATGAAGGATGAATAGAGAACTGCACTCTCACATTTTCATATTTCCTTTGTCTGCAAAAAAAAAAAAAAAAAAAAAGAATCTAGGCCATAATAAGGTTGACGTAAGACTGAGCTTACAGGATGCAGAAACCAGCATGCAAAAAACCATATAATTTTTGTCAGAATATATAGCACATTCCAAGTCTCCTAAGTCCCAGTTTAAATAGTGTTTTTATGGTACAATCGTCTAACCAGACAATTGTACTAATTGTCAATTGTATATATTAGCATTTATTTTAGGAGACTTGGAAACTAGTAGACATTTTCTCAACCAGGAAGGTTGAGAAAATTACCACTCAGCAAATGTATGCTTTTAGTCATATATTATTTATTTGCCATGTCCAACTAATATTAGAAGAATAAGAAAAACTGAAGACCTGTAGATACATTAATCTAGAGAAGAAAACCACATTAGGGTTCTTCTACCTAAGTGAATGTTAGACTAATCATCGCCATATTTACAGAGAGAATGTTAAAAATATCATTATTCTAAAAATATATAAAAACTCCATAGAGTCCTTGGGTACTTTAGGACTTCATAGAGTTTTCATATATTTTAAAACTGTAATAACCAATGAAATGGTAAATACACAACAGACATGCTTGCTCCTTGGGCTTGTTTATTGGGAGCTATCAGTAGGTGATGACAACAGTATCACCCACCAAGCCTGGATGCAATTACGCAGTATTGTTTTATACAACATCTGGAGCATCCACCAGCCAAAACTCTCTGAGAAGAAATCCCTTACTATCACTAATTTAGGGTGTAGATTAAAAACAAACACATTTAAAAGCTTTGCATTGAAGTATAACGATTATGTAGAAAACTATACATATCATAAGTTTACTGCTGGAAGAATTTCTGAAATTCCAGCACCCAAATTAAGAAGACCATGACTCTAGAAGCCCACTTCATGTCAGTCTGTCATCTGTGACGGGTTAGTTTGGTTAAGCTATAGCACCCCGTATTCAATCAAACACTAATTTAGACCAGCTGAGGTGGCTCACGCCTATAATCCCAGCACATCGGGAGGCCAAGACAGGCGGATCGCTTGAGCCCAGGAGTTTGAGATCAGCCTGGCCAACATGGTGAAACCCTGTCTGTACTAAAAATACAAAAATTAGCCAGGAGTGGTGGCACGTGCCTCTAGTTCCAGCTACTCTAGAGGCTGAGGTGAGACGATCGCTTGAGCCTGGGAGGTGGAGGTTGCAGTGAGCCGAGACCACACCACTGTACTCCAGTCTAGAAGACAGAGTGAGACCCTGTCTTAAAAACAAACAAAAACACTAATTTTGGTGTGGCAGTGAAGATGTTTTGTAGATGCCGTTAACATCTATAATCATTTGACTTTAAGAAAAGGAGATAATTTTCATTACATAGGTAGGCATTATCCAGATCAAAGACCTTAAAAGCAAAACTGAGATTTCTCTAATGAAGAAAAAATTTTTCCTCAAGGCTGCAGCATCAACTCCTGCTGGAGGGTTTCCAGCCTATTACCCTACCCTACAGATTTTAGAATTGCCAGCCCTCACAACTGCTAGAACAAATTCCTCCAAATTAAGTTCTTTATATATGTATGTGTGTGTGTTTGTGTGTGTGTGTGTGTGTGTGTGTGTATCTCCTCATGGTTCTGTTTTTCTGAAGAACTCTGACTGATATACAGTCACTGCTTTCCTGAGGGTAACCTTTTTTCAGATACAGATTCATTTTTATTAAACAATATTTAAAAGCATAATTAAAATGAAATTTGTTATACTTTAAAGGTAATGGTTATAACTACCATGTATTATGTATCATTATCATTGTGGCAGTTACTGCTCTAGGTCTTCACAGTCCTTATTTAAACCTCATGATTCATGCTTGCCTGTTTTTTTCCCCTAATTTTGCAGATCAGTAAATGGAAGATCAAGGAGGTTAAGAAATTTCTCCAAGGTTCCCATAGCAAGTCACTGGCTTTATTGCCTCTTTTTCTAAATCAAACAATTGTATGCAGTTTCTATAACATGAAATGAAAAATGGCTCTCATAGCCAACAAAGTAAACTGGCTCAAACTATATTAAACTACAATTTACTCAAGAGTATAAAATTTAAATGTAAGTGCAATTAATAGATTGTGCTATCCCCACAGCTATGTTAAAGTTTACCACTTAAAGATGCAGCAAGGATTTCCTTATTCATGTTATATTTCAAAAAATAGGTAAAGTAGAAGAAAAGGGGATGGGTAGAAGAAAGAAAGCTCTATCAGAGATTGATATTTGTCCTAAAGTCTTGTAATTTTCAAAGTAATAAATTGCAAAGAAGGTAACACGAGTTTTCATAAAAGTATAAAATATGAGAACTGGAAAGTAATTTGCAAATTACTTTACCCAATCTGTTCTTTATTATTCAATATGTTACTGCATTATACAAGGAAGAGAAAGGCACTAACATGCTCACTGTATGCCAGGCACTACCCTGGGAGCTTTTCCTATGTTAATCTAATTCAATACTCATATCATCCCTGACATTTTCCATAATGTACAGATGAAGAACTCAAGCCTTGGAGACTTAAATGTAATCTATCTACTAAGCTTTGCAATGCCTGCCCTTCTCACTGACCCCTTCTATGTTGTTCACACTGAGGTAGTCACAACCAAGTGGTTCATGCCCTCAACAGAGATGCTGCCACCCACCTTTCTCTTCATGTCCCATCCTTCTCCAAAGATGTCTTTGCCTCCCATATCACTGATTACATCAAATGCAAATTTCTTCCTGATCCAACTCACAAAAGTAACCTTCTTGCTACACTTTCTCTTCATCTCTAAAGAACAGGTGACCTCCCTTTTATTATCCTGGTGACCAGCATTTTCTACTCACCTCTTCAATAGATTCCAGAATTATTTCATCCCCTAAAGCCTCAGCTGCATTATTTAAAGAGACTATAATTAAATTTACCTATCTCAAATTAACCTAAATAAGGATTTTTAAAATAAGGTCATCTATGGAAAAATCTTTCTGGCCACATTAGTCAAATGGTATGCAAATGTAAGAGATTACTCTTTATTAAAACAGAATATGTTTACAACCCAGAAAAAAATCCAAACAAAACAAAAATCCTCAAAGGAATATTTCATTTCAACAGTATTATTTTCACTTTATATCATTTTATTTCAATAATGTCTGTTACATGTTTCTTTGAGAGATGTTGAAAATAGAATTAAAATCGCACCAACCATCTTATAAGTATTTTATTTCCTCCTCTTTTGAATTTTGCACATAAGGGTTCCCAATGGGTGAAAGCTAGATAATTGTTTTATGTTGGTAGAATGCTCAGCTATCCAGTATGACACCTCTGAGAAATATATTTGCCTAATAGTCATTTGAGATTATCTGTCTCTGTAGTAAAAAGAATGACATTATTTCCAAATTTGAAAGTTTTGTGCCCTATTAAGGAGAGGAGTAACTTAATTTCTCTGAAAACTCCCCTAAATGATTAGCCTCAGAAATGAATAAATGTATATGAGAGTTTGCTTGGATTAATAATTATATAACTTTTAAATTATGGGGTGTTTTTCTTTTAACAATTTGTAAGCAAAATTTATTTCACAATAGGTCTTAAATGTATTAAATTATTTAGAACATCTCCCATAGGATGCCATATTAATTAAAAGGAGAAGTAATGATATTTTAAAACCATGATTTTTAACAAATGATAGCATGATGTGATAGAAGGAACAGCAAGTTCAGTGAGCATGTGGCAAGAGAAAGAGCTTAAAGTTCTCATCTATTCCAATTTTGCTGTGCCACCTTGACAAGTCATGCCACTTCTGTGAACATCTTGACAGGAAGGTTAGACTACAGACAGTGATAAGCAATCCATCGACCCCAGGCTGCCTAGCAGATGCTTTCCAAAATGACCCATAACTCTATCTATCACAACTTGAGTAAATATTTATTGAACTCCCTTCCAGGGACTAATATATTGTTATGTAATTTAACACTACCAATTCTGAGAGAAGTCAAAATTATCCCCATTTTATAGGTGAGGCTCAGAGGTGTTAAGTCACCTTGACATTACCAGAAAGAGGAAAAAGCCAAAGATGATTTGTTTTAAGCAAAGGTTTCCTCTGTTTTATGAGATATTTCTCAAAGGAGAAAATTAAAACTTAAATGGAGGAGTGCTAAAATAATATAAAATAGATATTAATCTTAGGTCAAATGGACCCACATAGATGCTATAAGTTGGGGTTTCATGTTCTATCATAAAATATACGTGTGTGATGAATGTTCACATCCAAGATGGTATCAGCAGAGGGTCAGCTGCCAATCACATGACACCAATGTCCTATTCCATTTTGGCATTTCCCCCTCTTTTAGCAACATTCAGATAGTAGCTTGAAAAATCTGATACTAATCTAGTTATGGGAAATTTAGATACTTTAACTTGACAAGGCATTAATAAGTACTGGAAAATGTCTAGAGGGCCACAAGCAAGCTCTTTCAGAAAACTTATCAACAAGGAACTCCCTGAGCACTCATGCAGTTGCTAAAATGCTTTTCCAAAGGTAAATTTGGTGTTGGCAGAGAGGTGAGCGTTCTGAGTGATCTCTGGGTCCTTCAGTGCCACCCCTGTTATAATGGCTATTGAACTGGTTTCTATGTGGGTGGCAGAAAGTAGGAAAAGCAATAAAATCATGCTCTTGGTGTCTAGAAGGATGTCTGAGGCTACCTTATTAGTAGAAGCATCTGTCTTGGAAAAGGGGGAATACTGATTATTGATTTACTTTGCCATGTGCCACCAAGATAAGAAACATGAGTCATTTCATGGGCTATAAAGTACAAGGCTTTACTGAGTCTGAGGAAGTTTTGCTTTGCTGTGTATTTTAGGGAAGTTAGACCGACTAGATT
Source organism: Mandrillus leucophaeus (assembly GCF_000951045.1). Classification (NCBI taxonomy): domain Eukaryota; kingdom Metazoa; phylum Chordata; class Mammalia; order Primates; family Cercopithecidae; genus Mandrillus; species Mandrillus leucophaeus. The sequence goes on along the minus strand of NW_012109975.1, from coordinate 967,424 downwards.
AAATCCCACCTGCCACCTACTCATACTAAGGTGGTTTTTCACGGCCAAGGCAAAGTCAGAAACTGAACAATCTTCAGGCAGCACTTAGATAATGTGCCTCAGCTTAGGTAAGACAGTCAATGAATGGCCACTTGCCTTGAATAAGGACCAGCCACATAACTGATCTGCAAGGAGGATATAAAAGGAGAGTATATTTATGAGGAGGATTTATTTGGAAGAAGAGTTGTTCTGAATCTCACATCTGCCTCCCAGTAAGGAAGCAGGTATGGAATCTCCTAATCCTATGCCTTGTGAAGGGGCTTTAACACAACCCTGGGAGAGCTTTATATGTGTCCTTGGGATTATGGAACAGAGAGCACTAGCACCATCCCAAACCTAGGTAGTGACCAAGAGAAAACAGGAAGTAAGCTAATTGATTCTGATTATCAAGGAAGAGTCACTAGGAGGAATGGATGGATTATTATTCCATTCTAGAAGTTTGGGAGATGAGAATCCAGGCTGCTTCATTCATCCTGTCTAGTTATTTCCTTGCCTTTCATCTCTTTCTCCCCTCACCTCTTTCTCCAAGGAGATATTTACAGTATTACACTCATTTTCAGTTTCTTCTCCTAGCTCTCTTCTGAGCTCTCAGCTTCCTTTGGAGGGGTCTGCCTGACTCCATCACTTAGGAACCTACCCTCCACTCTTCACTTTCTTCTTATGTTGGACTCTTCTCCCCTTGGCCCAGGAAGAAGGAAGAAAGAGACCCACCTTGATTCCTTCATCTTTAGGAAGGCTCTCCCTCTCCTCTATCATTCTTTACCCATGGAGCTACCACTTCCCCACCACCACCAAATGCTAAGAATAACAGTCTGTTAATAAGGAGAGGAGTTCACAGCCACTTAAGAAGAAAATAATTTCCAGGGGAAAGAAGGCAGAGTACTTTCCAAAATCCTTTTGTAAAACCTCCCCCTTTGTTTTGCTATTGCCTTTTCCCTCATTCTTGGTTTTAACTATTCTACCTTCAAGTTGCTGTTTTGTGGTTAATCTGCTATTTTTTTTTTATGTTGAAAGAATGGCATCACCCCAGGAGCTAGAAATAAACATGAATTACCCAAGAAACTGACCTGCCAGGGCAAGAGGAGTCCCCCAGCAACAGAAGGTGGGGTAGTAGCCACCCTACCTCATAACAGGACAGAAGCTGCAGGGAGATAAGAAGCCTCCTGACAGGAAAGGCCCCAAGAAGTTTGACTACCAGTGGGGCCCCATAATGGGGTCACCTGAGAATCCACCCAAGCTCTGGTGAGAAGAGTCAACTTAAATCATCATGTGGGGCCAGGTTGCTCAGGGTTGACTTTGGACCTTGGCAGGTAGGTAAATACATTCTGCCACCTTTACTGCCTCTTTCTGACCCCTCTTCTCCCTGTCCAGTGGCAGGGTCAGAATCAGTAGCCACTGATACAAGGGAAGGTAAAGCTGGAAAGAGAAAAGGCCCACATGCTCCACCTCTGCCCCAGTCCTCCTGGAGGAGGGAGGGAAGATGATCTAACATTCAATCAGGTTCTTGGTTTTGATTATGGTTTGTAACAGATAATTTTCAATTGCTAATGAGATGACAATTGTGATTTAATGTGACCATCAAAATTCATTATTTCAGAGTGACTTGAGAGCTTCTAGAGTTTTTCCTAAGTTTCCATCAAGAAGCAAGGAAAGGACCATTCCCACTAAATACATTTTAAAGGGAGAGTGGGAAACAAAATAAATGCATTTTCTGATTGCTTAGCATGAATCTTTCTTGGTCAATGCACTGGCTTCCATGGTTTTCACGCCTGATTTATCCGGGTATTACCTGCTGAAACAGTTTTCCTTCTATTTTGCTCTTAGATTGGTTGGATATATAGATTGTTGATGTGGGAAGGGACTTCATTTGAAAACTATCTCTGGTTGATTCCATTATGTTTATTTTAAGAGAGTGTAAATTTGGCCCTTCATGAATACACACAGTTCTGCAGCTGGTGAATGTTATGGGAGTTTCCTCAAATGGTTCTGCCCACGCTGCTTGGCCTGCAAATGAACTCCCTCCCACCAGCCCCCTTCCCTCCTGCCATACACAATGTGTACGCATGCTTCCAGGCACAGAGAATTTTATTTACCCACATGCTCACAGCTCGGACCCCAGAAAAGCTCCCAGTTTCGCAGGCATAATTATTTATGTACTTTTCCACTCATTCTCTAGGACACTGGTAACCAGAAAATCTGCATAGACTGTGTCAAAACTAAAAATGCTGATTCACTTTTGCTCATTTCAATCATCTCTTGCCTATTTACGCTTCCATTTTCCAAATAAAAAGTCCTTATTCTCTATCAGGCATGTAAAACCCTCTGCTCTTCCTCTCTCCTCTAACATGCACATACTTTGCCCCCAGGAAGGGAGAACTCTCTTATAAGACAAGAAGAAAATGTAGTCTCAAGGTCACAAAATGGAGCCATCATTTTTAAAAATGGGTCACTCTTTGTTGCCTTGGCTCTTTTTTTGGATGAATGTGATTCCAAATAGAATAGGATGTGATCACAATCCTCTTACCTTGGAACTATTTGGTTTCTATACTTTCTCCCCTTTCCCATGAAGCTGTAAGGTAATGTAGTTGGAGAAAAACTACCAGTGGCAGATGCACATAGCTTCCTTCTGTTTGCCTTAGGCCAAAAAACAAAACAAAAGAAATACCCCAGAATATAGGCGACACAGCTTCCAGTACTGGCCTTGTGTCAAGCAGAGGCCTTTGAGTTTTGTCCATAATTAAGCTCTGATCAGCAACGTAAGACTTAGATGAAGATTTAGAGCTGCATCAGTAAAGAGTGAAAGTTTTCTATGGGTATTCTTTTTGCATGTATTCCCTAGCTGGAACAGTAGTGATCTTGGGAGGGTAGTGTTGGTCTAGCCTTCAAAGTTAGGATGTCAGCTGTGTATTTGTGCATAACGTAACATCTATATTGTCAAAGGCTTGACCCGTTTATTACCAAAACCAAATGGTAACATGTAATTAATGTCCAATGATTATTGGGGGTTATTTTGAGGAGAAGGATTAACCAACTGGGTGAGTTTCATGGCGAAAACAGAGTTAATATGTATCATACAGCTACTGCGCGGTACCAGAGTGCAAACAGATTTGAATAGAATCTCATTTAATCCTCTGATTATAATAATGTCTCATGGATGCTTTAGTACATGATGAACTAAAATGTATCAATCTTTAAGTTAGTTATTATTACTCTCATTTATCAGATAAAATGAAAAATCAGAAAGGGTAAGTGACTTGTATGAAGTTGTATTTTAATGTCTTCATGAACTCGGCCAGTTGTGTTTGTGTTATGAGAAACATTTAGTCAAAATTCAGTCTTCCCCTGTATTATTTCCTCAACCATTGGTCCAGTGAATTGGCGATGGTGTTGAGGATCTGCTATTGTGGTGTTAAAAGACATAAAGAGTTGTCACATATGCATTAGTCTTTTAATTCCAATGTTATATACGCATTCCTTAACATGAAAACTCAAACTATTTTCTCAAGTATATGAGTCTTGTGGTAGCTCAAACCTTGTCAGTTATACCTTGTGGGGTAGGGGAGGGAAAAATAATATATGTGCAAGAATTAAAAGCTGTTACATAACAAGATGATGAGATTCTTTAATATTCTTCACAATATATTATTTTTTCCTTTATTTACGATTTTTAAAAATTTTTCTCCATGATCATTTGTTATCTTTTATTAAAATTCTACTGAACACAGCTTAAGAATTACACTAAGGAACTAGACACAAAGTAAATAGCAAAATATGACATGTGCCCTTAAAAAAACCTCACTAATAAAGAAGAGCAATTCTACTCACCAGTCTCTTCACGTTTCCAGTTACCTCAGTAAGGCCCCAAGAGATAGTTATAGCAATTTATTTTAAGGCTCTTGACTGCTACAGTGAGTGGTCAGCCGTTCCAGGACTCAGCTATCCATGTTTATAAAACCCATTAGTTCTAAAATGCATTGCTAAAAAATATTGACACACTTATATTTGAAATGTAGCATTTATGGCTAAACTTAAGCTATTGCATTGTAATTAATCTGCAGTAATCTTTTTTATAGTAAAGGGGTAAAGGGGGATTTTCCTAATGATTAAGGGGAGGAAGACCTATGGCAAAACAATGAATATAAATGGAATGTTTCTGAGAAGCAGGCCAGAATGCTCTAGGAAAGTTTAGAAAAATGAGAATCAGAGAGGTAATCATTGGTTATGCCCATCCAAGCCCTTTACAAAGAGCCAAATGGTAACCACTTTAAATAAACCTCTTTGAATATCATTTTTCCTCAGTTCTTCACAAATAGTAAGAGCTCTTTCACAGTAAGAATTACTTGCACTTTCCAGTAATTAAGCTCTATATTCATAATGTTATAGGGAGAAAGGTAAGTATAGGATTGCAATGAAGAATTGCTTAGAAAAAAAGTAATAATAGTATATCCATAAACACAAAATTCAAACTATTTGCTCACTTAAGCATATCTCAGTTGCCTTAGGTATTTGTGACATATCAAACAACAAATGCTTTTATGTTATAAGTAATAAGATTTGTTTCTTTGTAGTTCCCTTTAAGCAATAGAATGCTAGCAGTTCAATGCTTCTTAAAGCCTTGCTGTAACTCAACAAATTTTGGTTTTCCCTTCTTTATCTGACAAAGAGAAGGAAACCTCTGAGGGATTATGGATGACCTCATCTTTTTCCTTCTTCAAGTCTTTGCTGCAAACCTAGCTGTGAAGGAAATATGAATTCAGCTAACACCATGTCACCTCCTTTATTCTTAGAGGCTGAAACAGTAGAGAAATTTCCTCTGAGGGAGCTCCCAGACAAAATAAGACCTAGCCTGAAGAATAAAGGTGATATTGGATTATATTTTCGCCATCCAGAGAAGGTCTGTGCCAGTCAGAATCCAATCAGAAAAAAAAAAAAAAGACTCAATATTTTAAACAGAGAATCTAATTCATTGAATTGGTGGCACAGGTGATAAAACAGCCAATGAAAACAAGAGACTGTGGGGCCATTAGGGATTAAGATAACAGGAATCCATTTCCACCCTTAGGATAGAAGGGAGCAGTGATAACATCAGTTCCCAGTGTTGTGACATCCAAGGGAAACTGGAGCCATGGTGGGCTTGCCTCATGTAAGGGGTGAAGCCTGCAGCAGAGAGTAAGGCACAGAATTGCCCTGGCTTCTCCCTTCTTCCCATTCTCTAGTTTCTGGGAAACATCACCTGGGGGCTCAGCAGCAGAAGGGCAAGGAATAGATCTCAGGGCAAACAGGACAGGATTGGCAAAAAGGCTTAGAAGCAGAATTATTTCACTATAATGTACTTCAAGCTGTACCTACAAGAATTGAGCTGCAAGAGATGCAGATTTAAGTGTTGGTCCAATGAGGTACAACCATCTTACAAGCCCAGTCTAACCTCTTTCCAGGAAGAGGAGCAGCTATAGGCCTGCAGTGGAAACATATGTCAGAATTGTTTGTGAATTCATGTTTGACACTTGCAGCATCCCCCTCCCAACAAAGATCCCCAAAATCTTTGAGACTATGAAGAAGCAGAGAAGAGGAGGTGCTAATGGCCCCCAGTATTCAAGGAGACTAAGTCTATGAAACTTCAATTATTACCATAAATAGGACCTAGCATTACTTCTAGACTAATGATATGTGGAATAATTCTGATTACTCATACATGTTAGATAACTAAACAGATATACATCAACAGTGATTATGTCTATATTTTCTGAAATTTCTACAATTAGTTTATATTACTTTTATTACTTTATAAGGTTTTTAAAAATAAGGTACCATAATAGATTTTGTTTAAAATACTTTTTTTTCCTGGTTGGACTTTGACTCACATGGACATTTCTCAGTAGCTAGCATCTGATTATCCATCTCAAGGCAGTTCAGCAAAGACCCATCTCCCAGAGAACTGCTTCCCGTGAGCATATTTAATTGGACTCCCTTGTCAAAACTAGGCATTCAGCTTTGACTCTTGAGCTTCTCTGAAAGCATTTAACCAAAGGAAAACCTCTGACCAAGGCAGTCTTAATGTTCCCCACAGCTTGACTACACTTTAGACAGTTTTTTTCCTGACTATAGGCCCCTGACCTCCTTTTTCTTAGAGCATTTACTTTACAAAACTTGTAATTGTAAATTCTTCCTCTGACTCCTTTGAAATAAATCTCCTTAGAAATCTCCTTAGAGTTTTAAGACCCAATAAATGTCTTTCTCAAGGACCTGGGAGCCATCTCTTTGAAATGTAAATATCAGAGATAGCTCTCCAATCTTCCAGTTTCCGTGGAAGAGTAGGAGCTGAACTTCAGTGGGCTCCTTGCTCCAAGTTGTAAAAGTAATTCCTGTCTTGAAGACACAGAAAGTTTACTTTTCCTCTGAGTAGAAGCCAGTTAGAAATCACATGTGTCCTATGATTTCTCCCACCCCAGCTCCTGAAAACCCTCCAGTGAGAAATGATTGTGAACTCATGTTTGATACCTGCAACATCTCCCTTCCAGGTTCTCTCACCCCTACTGTGATAGTCTTGAACAGTCTTCCTGTTTAACTTTTTCCAGTACAATTCTTACTTTGACATCTCCCAGTTCCCTGCTGAGATTATCCTATATTTATGAATCAGCAATGATTTTTTAGCAAGGGGAAATAGGATTTTCAGTTGGCTCCCTCAACTCTCTGGAGCACCGAGGCAGATCAATGAGAAGCAAGCTCAAAAGGGTCTTGCAAGTTGCACTTTGAAAACAAGTTGCCTTTACTACTAAAATGCCTCCAATTAAAAAAAAAAGAAAAAAAAGTGTTGGGTTCCATTCTCTTCTTTCTCCTCTCTCCTCTCGTTTCTCTTCTCTTTCTACCTTTTCCCTACACAACACTCCCTGACTCCCACACACAACCATGCATACACCTCTCTACCTATGTCATTTACAATAAGTAGGTACCCTTCTCGTCGATTTAGAAAAGACACTCCAGGCCTAGCATAGGCTCCAACAACCAGGTCCCCCTTCAGTGAAGGACTCATTGCCCAACTGCCTGGGAGGGCTATCCATGGACAACCTTTAGTTGTCAGCCTCTTCAACAAGTGTCTCCCTGTAGTGTTTTTACCCCAGACCACTTGTCCGTCAGACACAGAGTGGCCTCACTCAATGACTGCTAGGTGCAGTGGTATGAAAACCTGGGCTTGACCCAACTCTGGACAATTTCTCATCAGGCTCTTCCAGCTGCAGAGCTCCCACAGAGTAGACCAAGGCTGTTATTGGGTTACACCACAGTTTGACTTCTTCCTCTGCCCATCTTGCTTCCTCTCCTCTCTTTTTCAAGTGTTGATCCCAAGAATACTTTGGAGTATTCTGCCCACTAAAGCATCTCAGTGTCTGCCTCCCAGGAAATACAGCCTGCCACAGAGTTGTTATAACAATCAAATTAAATGTATGGGAAAGTCTTACCATGATGTGCTAATCAATGGAAAGGTAAAAATAATAATGACTACTCATTGAGTACTTAGTAAATGTTTAATTTTAACCAAAAATTGCACGATAATTTTATTCTTCATTATTTTGAGATAAGAAGACTAAACCTCAGAGAGGTCTTTTTTTTTTTTTTTTTTTTTCCTGTTTTCCAAGGTCACTGAGCTTGTTAGAAAGTGTCAGTGCCTGGTATTGGACCTAAGGGTAGTGTGATTCACTTTTATCCCGCTGCCTTGTAACCTACCACAACCTCATATTGGTTGAGACAGTTTCTCAGTCGAGTGCCATTAATGGACTAGAAAGCTATGACTTTAAGAAATAAGAGTATTAAGAGGGAATATAAAAAAGCTTTCAGGTGGGGAGAATGCATGTGAGAACTACCAGTGAGAAGTTCAGCTGCCTCCTTCCTGATGGTTTCAGGATGTGCTTCCTGCTGAGAACAGAGAAAGGTTGTCAGGTCTATTAACCTCAGCAAATGTAAATGGGAACCCAGATGCTCTCATCTAAAATAAAATCCTCCCCAACAGATGGTCAGGTTTAACAACTTGGTATGGAGACTGGAGCTTCCAAATAGCTCATCTGCACAAAAGCAGAATCAGATAGAACCAAAAAAAACTTCAGCCAACCCATTTTCTGGGGCTTGGATGCTGGTCCCAAGAAGGGTCAGCTTCTAAAAGTAGCACCTTTCATCAATGCCAGTATCCACCTGGATACCAATACAGAGCAGATTGTTCGATTACCTGTTCAAAGGGGGCATGATCTGGTGAGGAGGAGACTGTCTAATGTAGGACAATCCTGTGGGACGAAATAATTCCCTCTTTTGAACAATGTACCTTGAGCATCTCTCACATGCCAAGAACTGACTCCGTGGCTGGAGATTCCAAGTGAGGAGAGGCAGTATTTGCCATTAAAGAGGACATGGGCCAATGAGGACAAATAGCCAAGTAAGCGGGAAACTGCTATACATGTGATTTAAAAGGCAGTGGGAATAAGCAACGGGTTCAATGAGAAATATTCTTGATATCAGTCTCTTTTCAAATGCATAATTTGCAGGTATTTCTCCCATTCTTCAACTTATCTGTATACTCTGTTGATTATTTGTTTTGCTTTACAGAAGCTTCTTAGTTTAATTAAATCGCATTTGTCTATTCTTGTTTTTGTTGCTTGTGTTTTTGAGGTCTGAGTCATGAACATCTCCTAAGCAGCTTTTCTTGGTCACAGCCCGCTTTCCAGAGGAGGCTGAGATACTGAGACTGGAACACTGAGTAGAAGTTAGTTAGCCACAAAATGTTTGCAAGGGGGAAAAGAACTCATAGGTAGAGGCAACTGTTTCACAAAGACTCAAGGAAAGAATGGCGTATCTGAGGCAGAGTCAGTTCGAGACAAGGTTTTTGCATAGGCTTGGAAAAATGTAAAATTGGCATGATAAATTATGTATTATTTTATAGACTTTTTGAAGCATGATCATACTATGTAACATCCACATATTCTACTATTTACTGAGCTTCTACTAAATGCTAGGCACTGTTCTAGTCTCTGCGGTTACAGTCACCAGTAAGACAGAGCTGCCCGACTCGCTAACAAGGTGTATACTGAGGGACTGCGATAAGCCAGAAGCCCTAAATAATAGGACAGAACAGTGGTTCTCATTCAGGATGCAACACTGGAATCACCTGGGGAACCTTTGAAAATTCTGATGTCAAGACCACACCCTATCAATTAAATATGAAAATCTTGGGGAGGAACACAAACGTATTTTCCACAGACCTGGTGACTTCAGTGTGCAGTCACATTTAAGAAGCAGTGTACTGGAAAAGTGGTTTTCAGAGTTTAACTGCACCAAAATCATCTGGAGGGCTTGTTAGAGCACAGATTGACAGGCTCTGCCCTGACAGTTTCTAATTCAGTAGGTCTGGGGTAAGACCCAAGAACCTGTATTTCTTTTTTTCTTTGTATTAATTTTAAAAGTACCACTGCAGTTTTGATACATGGATACACTGCATAATGGTGAAGCCTGGGTTTTCAGTGTAGCTATCACCAGAGTGATGTACGTTGTACCTATTAAGTGATTTCTCATCCCTTACACCTCTCCCATCCTCCTAAATCTCCAATGTCTATTATTCCACACTCTACATCCACATATACATATTATTTAGCTTTTATAAGTGAGAACTTGCAGTGTTTGACTTTCTGTTTCTGAGTTGTTTCACTTAAGATAATGGCCTCCAGTTCCATCCATATTGCCGCAATAGACATTATTTCATTCTTCTTATGGCTGAATAATATTTGTGTGTGTGTGTGTGTGTGTGTGTGTGTACTACATTTTTTTCTTCAGTCATTCATTGATGGCACTTAGGTTGATTTCACATCTTTGCTATTGTGAATATTACTGCAATAGACATCCAAGTCCAGGTGTCTTTTTTATATAATATTTTCTGTCCCTTTGGGTATATACCCAGTAGTAAGATTGCTAGATAGAGTGGTAGTTCGATTTTTACTACTCTGTGAATTTCAGTAGAGTTTTCCATTGAGGTTCTACTATTTTACATTCCCACCAACAGTGTATAAGCATTTCTTTTTCTTCTCATCTCTGCTAACATCTACTATTTTTTGACTTTTTAATAATAGCCTTTCGGGCTGGTATAAGGCGATATCTCACTCTGGTTTAATTTTCACTTCTCTGATGATTAGTCATAGCGAGTATTTTTAAAATATGCTTGTTAGTCATTTGTATGTTTCCTTTTGAAAAATGTCTAATCATGTTTTTTGCCCACTTTTTAATGGGGTTATTTGTGGGGTTTGCTGTTGTTGTTGTGAGTTGTTTGAGTTCCCTGTAAATTCTGTAAATTCTGGATATCAGTCTTTTGTCAAATGCATAATTTGCAGATATTTCTCTCATTCTTCAACTTGTCTGTTCACTCTGTTGATTATTTCTTTTGCTTTACAGAAGCTTCTTAGTTTAATTAAGTCCCATTTGTCTATTCTTGTTTTTGTTGCTCGTGCTTCTGAGGTCTTAGTCATGAATTCTTTGCCTACACCAATGTCCAGAAGACTTCCTAGGTTTTCTTCTCATATTTTAATAGTTTCAGGTCTTACATTGAAGTGAGCCCACATAGTCAAAGCAATCCTAAGCAAAACAACAAAGTTGGAGGCATGACATTACCTTATTTCAAATTATACCACAAGCCTATAGCAACTAAAACAGGATGTTACTGACATAAAAATACATCGAGAACCCAGGAATAAAGCCTCATATCTACAGCCAATTGACCTTTGAGAAAACTGACAAAAACACACACTGGGTAAAGGACACTTTTCAAAATAATTGGTGCTGGGAAAATTGGGTTGCCATATGCCGAAGGATAAAACTGGACTCCTATCTCTCACCACATACAAAATCAGTAATCGGTATTTCTAACAAGATCACATGTGTCATGAATGCTACTAGTTCAGAAATCAGACTTCCAGAATCTGTATACTAGAGTATGGAAACTTCTTTGTATTTGTTTATCTCATCAGAAAAAGAAAACCTTACTCAATAACCCTATATATTAATGATACCTGTCTAACTTAGTGGCAGATTTCCTCTTTCAAGTAAGTTTTCTTCCAAGAAGGGGATGAGAATGAGAACTTAGAAAGGAGTATTGGTTTTTAAATTAAGCCTTCTTCATATGGAGAGTTTCCAAAGGGGAGAAGCACCAGAATAAGACACAGAAGAGAGGGCTCTCATTGTCCTGGTAGCCTTGTGTAGAGTTTAAGAGCAGGGACTCCAGAGCTGCCTGGGCTATCAGGAGCATATCTCTGCAACCTATCAGCTTTGCACTCTCCAACAAGTTATGTATTCTTTCTGTGTTTCAGTTTCTTCTTAAATTGTGATGGCTAAAATATACCCACTAAGTGCTTAGAACAGAGCCTGGCACATGGCCAGAGGTACATAAGTGTGTGCTATTGCTACTCTTTTCAAATCAGCCCAATATTTTTCTTGATCAGTTTGTAACAATATTATAAACTACAAACATCATCTTTTCTCTTTTATGCTCCATATTTCAGATATCAAGCATGTCTTCTGAAGATTGTATCAGTGTGACAGTATGTATTATGAAGAAACAAAGAAATTCATGCCGAGTACAAGGCTATGAATGCTAATAACATTTGTATAGGCTCAAAAGGAGCTATGTAGATAAGACATAATACTACTCTCAAAGAACTTAATACTTGGTGAGAGACAGATGGCGTATTTGTAAATAATACCCCAAAACTGGTTTTATAAGGCTATTAAGAAAAATAAGAAAATTCTGCAGATCAGAGAGGAGAGAGTGGACATCTGGTTGGAATGATAATGGCTCATGGCTGTGGCTTCAAGGAGAATATGACAGTTGATTTGGCTCATCAAGGATGAATAGGAGCCCAATACACAGAGATGGTTGTGGGAAGGGCACCCCAAGGAGAAGGAATGGCATGTGCAGAAAATTTAAGGAAATAACACATATTCGGGTTAGTTTATGCAAGCAAACAGCACATGCATGGAAAACTACAATCAGTCTCACAGTGTTTATCTTATCCCTTGCAGCCTGCAGAACTAGTCTGCCTTGATTCTTACTCCAGCAGATGAATGAGTTCTTATAATAATAAGATACTGGTATTTCCTAAGGCATAAAGTTTATATTCTTGCAGTTAAAAAATCAAAGGAGCAAGCCAAAAAATATGCATTAAAAGCAAAATGCACAGGTGAGGTATCGTACAAGTCAGCTTCAACATGTTTTGTTGTTGTTGTTGTTGTTGTTGTTTGTAAATGCATTCTGGCACTTTTCCAAAGCAAATCTTAATTGGTTTTCACCTCTCTTAATTGTATGTTTAGCATATTGGCAGCACTTAGGCAGAAATAAATCAAATCATAAGGCTTTATAATTATTGGCCTTTTAGAAATTCTCACATGACAAGTATAAAAGTAATGACTGACCAATAAATTACTTTTCTTGGCGCCACACAGCCCAACTGTATTGTCCAGAGCTGGAAGAATATTGCATGAGAAGAAAAGATTGTTGGGGTTGTGGGTATGGGTAAGAATCTCCTAAAACTCATAACTCTGCCTAGAATTTGAAGCAGAGAGTTTTACAGAGCCTTAAAACAGAGCACTATTAGTAGAGGAGGCAGGAGGTAGAGGTGGTCAGAGAAAAAACTGTGCAAAAGTCAAGAAGGGCAGGAATTATATGTCCAATCCTGAATCACAGTTGGAGTTTCCCATATTATATGATTTCGGAGACAGAAAAAGAGTTCCTAGACTAGGAAAATCCTTTCTCACCACATCACTGATGTCTAAAATTTCACTATTTGGAACTTCAACACTTTGGTCACTTGGGAAAATAGTCACATTTTATTGTCCTGTTATTCATTAACACGTCAACATGAATTCATTTCCCAGAGTGTTTCATTCAATAAGCATTGATTGATTTGCTCATTCAATATTGGTTACTAAATACTTACCATGTGCCAGGCATTTTGATGAAGGCAAGGGTACCAAGGGGACATACACGGCCACATGGCTCCTACCCTTACCAGGCTTGGAGTACAGCATAGCACACCAATCTACTTTCAGGTTTTTGGTAGGGAGTGAGAAAGAAGAAAGCTTCTGCAAGCCAACTGAGCAACTATCTCTTCCTCCTCCAGGTTCTCTTACAGAACAATGCAAGTATGCATTTGCCCTTTTATTTCCTTTTTTAAATTTTGCTGTGCCTGGAGCTTCCTTCAAATCTCTATTGTTTGGGGGATGGGGGGAAGTTTTCCTTTATAAACACTTGGGCATTGTTTACCAATAGAAGCATACATGACAAAGGAGAACACCTTACTAGCTCATAGATCCACAGAATGTGGATCTCTATCAATGTTGGGACTATAGGGCTACCACCTACCCACCATGAGCAACTTACATGATTTGCATACATTATTTGGTCCTAACTTTGTACTCTAATCACTGGCCATGTTTGATTCATACATGCAAATCAAGAATTAACACTGCTACAGGGTGGCTTTCTGTGGTAAGTGCTGCAGAAATCCGTACCAGTTAATTTGTAACCAGTCTTACTCTCTGGAGCCAGCTGCAGAATTTCTCCTAAGAGTATTGGGACTCTCTGAAATCTCTCCCTCTCTTTTATTCTGTTTCAACTTCCCAGGATACCTAAGCATCAAATACTCAAGAAATATTTTCTACATTTGTTATTTTTAAGGGAAGTTCTGTCCAAGATACTGGGGAAGTAGTTGGAATTTAGAAATTTCCTACTAGAGGTAGTTGGAAACAGGAATCCAGAGGGATGGTCAAACAATTAGATGAATCCAAGACTTAGACATCAAAAGATGTGGTCTAATTGCAGAAGCCATGCAGCTGAGGCAAGAATCAAGGGGAGAATCAGAGATCCAGAAAGAAGTGAGGAGGATGGTGTTTAAATAGGAGCAAATTGATATTAAAGAAGGATGGCTGGGATTCTAAGGGCATTCCCTTGAGCACTGAAGGCTTGATGATCTATGTTGTTTATCTGGGAGAGCATAACAGTCTTCTAAAAGACCAAAGTAGAAAGGATACCAATTCAAAATGAGTCCTTTATCTATCTTAGGCCCTTTATGGTCCTGCTTTTCATTGCCTAGCCTAATATAAATTTGACTTTAGAGCTTAAGCCACTGTAGCTATCTTAACTGTCTAAACTTTATTATGCAAGACCACCACAAAATAACAGCACACTTAGGGGTCAGAGATACAGAAATGTCCTTGGATGAGCCAAACAGACTTGTTTAAGCAAGAGATGACCTAGAAGTTTCTTGTGTTTTGAGGAAGGAGAGGGAAGGAAGCTGGGAGAGGCATGAACAAGGGAAGGGCACTGAAAATGTTGCTGTTACACTACAACCTATTAATTCTCAGAAGAGTGACAGAATACTTTAGGGTATGCAATCAAATGAATGATTTACATTAAACATCCCATTTGTCAATACTGGGCTGAGAGAATGTGTGCATCTTATTCATTATGCTCACATCTGTTACTGTGTATCCTGTGATTGCGTTCTCTATATTAACAAAGAAATAAAATGATTGAATGAACACATATTTGTGTATGTCCCAAAAGGGATATGATAATTTCAGCCCACTGAAATTTAACACTTATCCTCAGGATATCATTCAGTCACATCGCTGAGTAACAAAGTAAAAGAGAGACGAAAAAGAAGCAAATGCCTGTTGACATTTAAAAGACACAAAAAAGATGCAAAAGATGCATCAAGCAAGTTTGTCTCTGCAAACCACTTATGCACTAGCTACTACTCTCCAAAGCATGGATACAGCACATGAAATTATTCTGTCTCCGTTTCAAAAGGAAATCAATATCCCCAAATATTACAAGACTAAGACTCTACCTGAGTGCCTTAAATGAAGTAGGTACACAGTGCCATGTTTATTAATACCTTACAGTAGTATAGGTCTTGATGACTTAACCAGTGCTTTCACACACACATTTTTTTAATTCTCATAATTAATGGGTAAATATTCACATTTTATCTTTATTTGGAATATAAGGAAACATAATCTTAGACTAAATGACCTACAAAGGCTTACCAGCTATTTGTTAACAAACTCAAATCCAGTCTTTTAATTTCAAATTATTATTTTTATTACTTTAGTCTATTTTAATATGAAATTTCTGTGTGTATATATATATATTCAATATTGTATATTATACCTGTTTATGGAACATTGCCTATAATGTAACTGTGTTAATGGTGATATCTGAGTTGCTAGAGTCCATGGAATGATCTAATTTGTTTCATACAACTGAACAATGGCACCTAAACTGCACGTCTGTAGACTCTTTGAAGAAAGATGTGTGATGAAAACTAGAAGCCCACAGTGACCCAAATACTGAGCATGGATGTGGGTTCCTGGTTGGCTTATAATTACTGTTATTACCGTTATTATTTGTCTCTATTTCTCTTTTTATTCTTGAGGCTTATATTTATTCAACTTTAAAAATTGACATTATTTACTTTATATTCTCTTATTAGGTAATATATGTGATTATAGTCCTGAATTTTCTTCTCAGTACACATTTGATTGAGTGCAATAGTTTTGATATATAGTTTTCCTTATTGACATTTTCTACATATTGTAACGGTCTCTTTGGTGCAAAAATTGTTTAAGAAGGAGTTTTTAATTTCAAGTGGTTCAGCTCCTATTTTGTTTGCTTTATTCATTTCAGCACTGTGTATAATTTAATCAGTTTCATTTAATACAACCTCAACTTACATACATCATTTTCTAACAAAATTGCAAGCCTTGCTTTAATTGATATTTCTTACTATAATTTTTCACACTTTCATTTTTAACCTATTGGTATTACCATTTACCCTTATAGGTCCCTTATAAATGCCATATAAATATCTGCTTTTATGCATTCCAACTATTTTCCTTTCAGTTAAATTTATATCATTTAAACTTGTTAGCAAAACACATAAGTTTGTTCTTACTTCAGACATATATATACACACATATATATATATAGCCTTGTGTAGCCTTGTTTTATATCTTTCCTATAAAACATGACATTTTTCTCTTAACAATTCCACTTCTAAAAGAGGTTATTTTAACAAATTTAGATAGTATGTTCAACTCAAATTTTGTGTTTATGGCAATTAATTGTTTTGACATTAGCAATGGAAATAATCTCAGAAGTCATTAAGCTCAGTATTTCCTGCAAAACAATTTTGTAAAAGAACAAAGTTGAAGGCTTACAGTAGCTGATTTCAAAACTTAAAGTTTCAGCAATTAACTGTGTATTATGTATTATATATATATGTATTGGCATAATAATACATATATAAATCAGTGAAAAAGAATGGAATTTTTAAATTCCAGATAAAATATGGAAATAAACCCGTGTGTGTGTGTGTGTGTGTGTGTATAGTCAATTTATTTTCAAGATAATTCAATAAAGGTGTGCCTTTTCAACACATATGAAACTGGAACAACTGTGAAAAATAAACTTCAAACTCTATTTCACATGATATACAAAAATTAACTTGAAATAGATCACAATTTTGAACATAAAAGTAAAAATATAAAATTTCTAGAAGAAAATAGGTGAAAATTTATGTAATCTGAGGAAGGCAAAGATTTTTTAGAGAGGACACAAAAAGCACAAAATCGTAAAAGAAACTTCTATGTCTCTTAAAGTTAGGCAACATGGCAATTTAACTTACCTTGGCCAAAGAAATAAGAATGGAAGTAGCATGTGCCCATTCTGTCTTTAATTGCCACTGCTGACATGACCAGGAAGGTCTGGATAATGAAGTCTCCATTAGCCTGGATCTCTGGGTAAAGTGATGGAAAGCAAAGTGCCACTAACTTGCAAAGCGAATGTGACCTGTGTGTAAATGAAACCCCTTTGTCATTTGCTTATTTGTCTTAAGCCAATCCTATTTTGGGGGTGTTGTCTGCTATGACCACATAACCTAACCTATCTTAGATAATACAATTAAATTCTAAGATGTACCTTTCTTTTTCCTCAAAATTTATTTAATGTTTCCTAAATTTGGACAGGTATTACATTGATTGATATAAACATTTCTTTTAGGGGTCCCTCCCCACCTACCCTTCAATGGAAGTTATTAAATTCATAGTGTATCCCATAATCCATGGCATCCTAGAAATGGGAGTAACAGCCTACACAACAATCCCTTCATATGGAAGACTCTTCTCTATTTCCTTCTAATAAAGGCTCCTAAAGACGCTCCAAGATCCCAAGGAAAGTTTCCTTCTTCTAATTTCCTTATTCTGGAAGCCCTCAAGAATCTGAGACCTTCACCATATGCTTTCTACCTCATAATGCCCTGATAAGACCCTCTAATGTTTAATTTTAAAATGCATGTCAAAGTATACATAAAGGCAATTAGATTTCCTACCATTCTCTTCTGTACTCTAAGTACTTCCATTATTAAATGCCACTCTCATTTAAAAAACAAACATAATCTTCCACAAAAAAGGAAAGCAAATATATGGCCAAGGATATCTCTGTAGGTATGCCCTCTTTTTGTCCCTTATTGAATACTAGTTTCCCCATGCTTATTCTGTCTACCCATCCACGCTGCCTTTTCTTCAAGGGCACAATTATCCTGTTACTGGTTTGCCAGTAGCCTTCTATGGTGTTTTTCTATTAGTCAAATAAAATCATTTCTGTCAGTATTTTGAGAGAGATTTTATGCGCAGTGCTCTTCTTAGGAAGGCACAACTGTTCTTGTCAAGCTTCCTTACCTCCTTATTCCTTTCTCTCACCTTTTTGTTTCTTTGCCCACACCTTATAGTTACTCTTATAGCTCATAGACAACAACAGAAAAAAAAAGTTTTAATTTTGCTGTGTTTGAAATGGTGTCATCTACCTCTCCCATTTGATCTAACTTCTCTTTCATTGTTCCTACAAAGGTCTGTCTATCTTTGCATAATCCCCAAAAGAGGGAACACTCCTCTAGAAATCAAAAGTACCTCTGAAGATAATTTGTGCATTTATATGACTCTTTGCATATCAGAGGCACTCATTTTATATTTGTTGCTGTTACGGGAATTCTCTTAAGATTTGTCCCTTGCCAAATGCTGCATGATTCACTCTTATAGTAAATCAAGATAATTTCATCAAATAAACAGTCTCAGCAGCCCAGATTAGCTAGCACCCCTACTCTCACATCACCACCATAATTACAATAACGCCAACATTTAGAACTTCAGTGAAATACCTCTATTCATATTCCCAGCTGGTAAAAACAGAAGAAGCATACAGGTTTTTGTGAACTTAGATAATAATAGGTTCTCACTATAACCTAAAAAGACAAAGTTGACTAATGATTTTACTTGCAACTACATGAACAGACCTCCTCCAGATGCCAGCACTTGTTAGCCTTTTTTACGAGTTTGGTTTTGTGTTATTGAAAGCCACTATAGTCCGAATTTCACTCAGTGGAGACCTTGTGGCTCTGGAGAAGGTAGATATCTGAAAGCATAAGTAATTTCCCCTGAGTCCTGTAAAGCTCCAGCAAACTGCAGTGGATTGAAAATCCTGCTGGTTGTTTTAGACAATAGTAAAATAATGTAATGAAAGGCAAAGAGAAGGTATTTAAATTATTAGCTTTAATAATGTGTCATGGTTATTTCAATTAACATGTATGTTTCCGTTAGAATAAGGAAAATTTACCTTCTATGCAGGGAAGCAGACAGGCTCCTAGTGAGCTAGAGGGAATGGAAATTGGAAATATCTTTCTGTGGCAGCCATTCAATTAATATAAATAAACCTGTAAATAATCACATGTTCTACTTCTGAATATTCATTATAGCCAACTATTGAAAGGAGCCCACAAATATTTATTCATTATACATTAATTTTCATAATTTATTAATAATGTATACATTTATTCATTTATACATAATATGCATTATGTAACTACTGGTTTCCATGCAGTATTCTAGGTGATTTTCAACAAATTTTTATTTTTAGGAGGAAAAAAAACCTCTATACTATTGGCTAAATAAGTTGAGAAATATACTTCTAATGAATACTATACCATTTAAAAAGCTAATATAGATAAATATTTATTGACATTAATAATGACAATAGCTAACATTTATCAAATACATATTATATACTAGGTACTGACTTGACTGTGTGCTTTATATAAGACCTTTAATTTAATCCTCATAACTCTTTACTGTGATTCTCCTCATTTTATTGATAAGAAAACTGAGGCTCAGAAAGGCAAAATCCAAGGTTATACAGTAAGAGGTATACAAATCCAACCCAGGTCTGTTTTCTTAAACAACTTTATTAAGATTTAATTCATATACCATACAAATCACTCATTTAAAGTGTACAATCCAATGGTTTTAGTATATTGACAAAGTTGCACAGTCATCACTACAATCAATTTTAGTGCATTTTCATCATCCCAAAAAGAAGCCCCATGCCCATTTCCTTCAGTTCTTTCTATACTCAGCCTCTGGCAATGTAGCATACTTTCTGTCTCTATAGATTTGCCTAGTCTGGACATTTCATACAAATGGAATTATATAGTATATTGTTTTTTGGGACTTCTTCCACTTAATACAATGTTTTCAACTGTATTCATTATGTTTTATGTATCAGTACTTTTTATGACCAAATAATATTCCATGGTATGATTATATTACATTTTAGTCATCCATTCATCAGTTGATGTACATTTGCATTATTTCTACTTTTGGCTATTTTAAATAATGCAGCTGTGAACATTTGTATACAAGTTTTTGTATGGACATATGCTTTTATTTTCTTGGATATATACCTACGAGCGAAATTACTGAGTTTCAATAATGACTACTCCATGTTTAACCTTTTGAAAAACTGTGAGGATGTTTTCCAAAGGGGTTGCATAATTTTACATTCCCATCAGCAGTTTATGAGGGCTCTGATTTCCCTACATCCTCACCAACGCTTGTTACTGTCTTTTTCATTTAAGCCATCCTAGTGGATATGACGTGGTACTTCAATGTAGCTTTGATTTGCATTTCCCTGATGGCTAATGATGTTGAGCATCTCTTCATGTGCTTATTGGACAAGATCTTTAGAGGAATGTCTATTTAAATGTTTTGCTCAGTTTTTAGTTTGGTTATTTGTCTTTTTATTATTGACTTGTAAGAACTCTTTAAACATTCTGGATACAGTTGTCTTATCAAATATATTGTTTGCAAATATTTTCCCCCATTTTGTAAATTATCTTTTCACTTTCTTAATGATGTTCTTTGAAGTACGAACATTTTTAATTGTGAATTCTAATTACTTTACTTTTTTTTGTCCTTTATGTTTCTGGTATCATATCTAATGACTCTTTGCCTTATGCAAGGATGAAGAGATTTATGCCTATGTTTTTTTCTATGAATTTAATAGTTTTAGGATTGTATTGTACTGTACATATTTAAGGTAAACAACATGTTTTGTTATCTATATCTGTAGTGAAATGATTACTGCAGTGAAACAAATTAACATATCTATTACCTCATACAGTTACCTTGTGTATATGTGTAGTATGACCATTAAAACTCTATTCTCTTAGCAAATTCTCAGTATACAGTATTATTCATTATAGTTTCCATGCAGTACATTAGATATATAGACTTATTCATTCCACATAACTGTACCTGTGTACCTTTTATAAATTTTATTTTTAATGTTTGAAGGTACATAGTAGGTGTATATATTTGTGGGGTACATGAAATGTTTTGATACAGGTATGTAGTTTGAAATAAGCACATCATGGAAAATGTGTTAATTCCATGGGATTATTTCACCTCCCCAACCCCAAGCTCCCCACTACCCTTCCCAGCCTCTGGTAACCATCCTTTTACTCTCTGTGTCTATGAGTTTGTTTTGGTTTTTAGATCCCACAAATAAGTGAGAACATGTGATGTTTGTCTTACAGTGCCTAGCTTATTTCACTAAACATAATCATCTTCAGTTCAATCCATGCTGTTGCAAATGACTGAGTCTCACTGTTTTTATGGCTGAATAGTACTCCATTGTGTATATGTACCACATTTTCTCTACTCATTCATCTCTTGATGGACACTTAGATTGCTTTCAAATCTTAGCTATTGTAAACAGTGCTGCAACAAACATAGAGTGCAGATACCTCTTTGATATACTAATTTCCTTTCTTTTGGGCATAAACCCAGAAGTGGGATGGCTGAATTACACAGTAGTTCAATTTTTAGTTTATTGAGGAACATCTGACTGTTCTCCATAGTGACTGTACTAGTTTACATCTCCACCAACAGTGTACAAGGGTCTCCTTTTCTTTACATCCTTACCAGCATTTATTATTGCCTGCCTTTTGGATATAAGCCATTTTAACTGGGGTGAGATAATATCTCACTGTAGTTTTTACTTGCATTTCTCTGATGATCAATGATGTTGAGCACCTTTTCATATGCCATTTGCCATTTGTATGTCTTGTAAAAATATACTTATTCAAATATTTTGTCCATTTTTTGATCAGATTATTAGATTTTTTTCTGATGGTTGTTTGAACTTTTAATATATTCTGGTTTTTAATCCCTTGTCAGATGGGTAGTTTAAAAATATTTTATCTAATTCTGTGAATTGTCTCTTCACCTTATTGATTGTATCCTTTGCTGTACAGCTTTTTAACTTGATGTGATCCTATCTGTCCATTTTTGTTTTGGTTGCCTGTGCTTGTGAGGTATTGTTCAAGAAATGTTTGCCCAGATCTATGTCCTGGAGATTCTCCTCAGTGTTTTCTTGCACAGTTTCATCGATTGAAGTCTTAGATTTAAGTTTTAATCATTTTGATTTGACTTTTGTATATGGTGATAGATAGGGGTCTAGTTTCATTCTTCTGCATATGGATACCCAGTTTTCCCAGCACCGCTGATTGAAGAGACTGTCTTTCCCCAGCATATGTTCTTGGCACCTTTTTGAAAAATGAGTTCACTGTAGGGTTGTGGATTTGTTTCACAGCAGAACTAAAAGGAACTGAGACCCCAAAAAACCACACTAAGGATAAATGAAACAAAACATTGGTTTTCTTAAAGGTTAAACAAGAATGATGGATTGTTAGCTAGATTAACAAAGAAAAAAAGAGAGAAATAATATCCAAATAAACACAATCAAAAATGGCAAAGATGACGTTGTAACTGATCCCACAGAAATATAAAAGATCCTCACAGACTACTACAAACCCTTCTATTCACACAAATTGATAATTCCTGGAAACACATAACCTTCCAAGATTGAATCAGGAAGAAATTGAAACCCTGAACTGCCCAGAAATGAGTTTCAACATTGAATCAGTCATTTAAAAAACTATCAACCAAAAAAGCCCCTGATTAGATGAATTCACAGCTGAATTCTACCAGACATACAAACAAGAGTTGGTACCAATCCTTCTAAGACTATTTCAAAACATTGAGGAGAAGGGATTCCTTCCGAACTCATTCTACAAAACAAGTATTATCCTGATACCAAAATCAGAGAGAGATACAATGAAGAAAAGAAAACTATGGGTCAATATCCCTGATTAACATAGATACAAAAACTTTAATAAAATACTAGCAAATTGAATCCACCGGCACATCAAAAAGTTAATTCACCATGATCAGGTGGGCTTTATTCCTGGGGTACAAGTTTGGTTCAATATACACAAATCAATGAATGTGATTCACCACATAACAGAATTTAAACAAAAAACATACTGTTATCTGAATAGATGAAGAAAAACCTTTTGGTAAAATTGAACTCCCCTTCATGACAAAAACCCTCAACAAACTAGGCAGTGAAGAAACATACCTCAAAATAATAAGAGCTATCTATGACAACTCCACAGCCAACATCATGCTGAATAAGCAAAAGCTGAAAGCATTCCCTTTAAGTACTAGAACAAGACAAGGATGCCCACTCCCGCCATTCCTATTAAACATAGTACCAGAAGTCCTAGCAGAGCAGTCAGACAAGAGAAAGGCATACAAATAGGAAAAAAAATAAGTCAATTTATCTCTTTTCAGCAATAATATGATGCTATACCTAAAAGACACTAAAGACTTTGCCAAACAGCTCCAAGACCTGATAAATGACTTCGGGAAAGTTTCAGGATATAAAATCAACAAACATAAATCAGTAGCATTTCTATACAACAATAACTTTCAAGTTGAGAGACAAATCGAGAATGTAATAACACTACAATAGTCACAGAAAATAAAATAAAATACCTAGGAACACATCTAATCAAGGAGGGGAAAGATCTCTACCAGGAGAACTACAAAACACTGCCTAAAGAAATCACAGATGACACAAACAAATGGAAGAATATTCTGTGCTCATGGGTGGGAAGAACCAACATCATTAAAATGTCTATACTACCCAAAGCAATCTACAAATTCAATACTCTTCTATCTTATCAGCAACATCACTTTTCATGGAATAGGAAAAACCTACTCCAAAATTAATATGGAAACAAAACAGAACCTGAATAGCCAAAGCAACCCTAAACAAAAAGAATAAAGCCAGAATTATCATATTACCAGAATTCAAACTATACTACAAGGCTACAGTAACCAAAATGGTATGATACTAGTATAGAAATAGACACATAGACCAGTGGAACATAATACAGAAAACAGAAATAAAGCAGCACATATACCTGCAACCAACTGATCTTCAACAAAGTTAACAAAAATAAGAAATAGGGAATTGACTCCCTATTCAATAAATGATGCAGGAAAACTGGCTAACCATATGCAGAAGAATGAAACTGGACCTCACTTATTACCATATACAAAAAAAAATGAACTCAAGATGGATTAAAGACTTACATGTAAGACCTCCAGCTATTAAAAAAAATCTAGAACACCTAGGAAATACCTTTCTGGGTATTGGCTTTTGCAAAGAATTCATGAGCAAGTGCTCAAAAGCAATCACAACAAAAAATGAAAATTAACAAGTAGGACCTAATTAAACAAAAGAGCTCCTGCACAACAAAAGAAACTATCAACCGAATAAACAGACAACCTATGGAATGGGAGAAAATATTCTCAAACTCACATCTGACAAAGGTCTAATACTCAGAATCTGTAAGTAACTAAAATAAATCAATAAGCAAAATAACCTCATTAAAAAGTGGGCAAAGGACATGAATCGACACTTCTCAAAAGAAGACACACAAGTTGTTAACAAACATGGGAAAATGCTCGACATCACTAATCATCAGAGAAATGCAAATTAAACCACAGTGGGATACCATCTCACACCAGTTGGAATGGCAACTATTAGAAAGTCAAAAAATAACAGATGTTGGCGACATCATAGAGGAAAGGGAATGTTTATATACTGTTGGTGGGAATGCAAATTAGCTCAGTCCCTGTAGAAAGAAGTTTGGAGAGTTCTCAAACAACTGAAAATAGAACTATCATATGATCCAGTCATCTCATTACTGGGTAGTAACCAAAGGAAAATAAATCATTCTACCAAAAAGACACATGCACTTGTATGTTCATCACAGGACGATTTAGAGCAGCAAAGACATGGAGTCAACCTAGGTGCCCATTAACAATGGATTAGATAAAGAAAATGTGGTACTTGTACACCATGGAATACCACACAGCCATAAAAAAGAAAGAAATCATGTCCTTTGCAGTAACATGAATGCAAATGGAGGCCATTATCCTAAGCAAATTAACACAGAAACAGAAAACCAAATATTGCATGTTCTCACTTATAAGTGGAAGTTAAATCTTAACATAAAGACAGTAATAATAGACGCTAGGGACTCCAAAAGGAGGGATGGAGGGAGAGGGCAAGGGCTTAAAAACTTCCTATCAGGTACTATGTTCACTATCTGAGTGACAGGATCAATAGAAGCCCAAACCTCAGCATCATGCAATATACCCATGTAACAAACCTGCATATGTGCCCACTGAGTCTAAAATAAAAATGGAAATTTTAAAAAATTAGAAAATAAATTAAAAGCTACCTTTTCCACAATATCTTAAGGTTGAGCTTTCCAAATATTATTAAAGTTTCACTGACAAGATGCACCCATTTTATCTGAATTCATGAATGTCTTTAGTACAAAGGGACAAGGGAGTGCAAGGTATTTTATTTTACTGGTATAGATCTAATAGGCATGGCTTGGCTCCAACCTGGTAGCAGCCACCCTCCCCCTGGATTCCAGCTAAGACAGTATATAACTACAGCAGTCTGGCAACAGCTTCCTGATGCTCACATTACAATGAGGACTACATGATGGTGGCCACACTATGCACCTCTTGGGTACAGCAAAATACAGTCAGCCCGCTATGGCTGTCCACCTCTGTACTGTTTGCTGGGAATCAATCCTGAAGACCTAGCCTTCTGATCAACAATGATTTTGTCAACATCAAATTTCCTGTATTAAATCACTTCCTCTGTAAAACACTAATGTAGTTTCTGCTATCTTCAACAGGAGATTAATATAAGGGGCCAGGGTAGGAGCTGTAAATAAGTGACTAGGACCGCATGGCTACATATTAAATACTTAAGAATGTTTTTTTCACTTTTATAAAATAATACGGTCTCTACTACTTTTTTGAAATTGAGTGTATTCTTGACCTGTCTTTTGTTTCTCCTCTTTAATAGACACATTTTAGAACTATTTCTCTACTATGGAGATAAGAAATACTATGCAAGCCTGGTACTAAATGACATCTGACAACTGGCCTCAGTTTGGGACATGTGCGGGGCATGGCATGCACTGTGGAAACTCATAATGGGACTCTGAGATACTGCAACACTAGAGGAGAAAGACAGCAGAAGAGGAAAAAGGCAAGTTGACCAGAAAGTCATGTCCCAGACTATATCCACACCCAGCATACCCACCCCCCCAGTGATGGTGTGCTTTCTTGTGCACAGTAGGCCCCTTCCATCTTATAAGTAAGTGTAGAATTCCATTGCATGCAGGATTCGTGAACTGATGGCCTGCAGGCTGACCCGACCCCTCAAAATCATTTGGTTTAGCCAAAATCATGTTTAAGAAACTTAAGCCCACACTGCAGAATGAAAGTATGTTCGAAAATATGGATTTCGAGTTTTGCTTGAAAAATCTGGTCTGACAGCACTTGGAATACACTTCCTACATGGCAATGAGTAGCTGGAGCTAATCCAAGGAGTTCCCACATGGCAATGAGTAACTGGAGCTGAATCCATAGGAGTTTTCCTATGAGACTCATGTCATCTTTATCATACGCATCACAATGAGGTGTGATTATCTCTTGCTCACTATTTTCCCCCGTAGAATATGGAGAGAGACTATTTCTTTTAAACCTGTACCCCTACCACCAAAGTTTATGTAGTATATATCCTGTTAAAGTGTTAATGTTTATTGAATGAATGAATGAATAAATGTAGGCAGTCAAGCTATTCACTACTAATTACATTAAAATAACATTTATTGAATTCCTACTCTGTACCAGTTACTGAAATAGAAGCTTGTCATGCACCCTCTCATTCATGTAGCAAACACAACAGCAATGGTACAAAGTAGTCAAAAGAATCAAAGGAAAGAAAGTTGACACTGATGAGACTGCTTCATAAATAATGTGAGATTTCATCTGATGTTTGAAGGTAAGATTTTAATAGATGAGGTGAACAGGGAGCAGTGCACTATTCTAAAGAGAAGACTATGACCCTGCTACAAGGCATGCCTGAAGAAGAACAGGCCCAATTCTACAACCAAGAGCCTAAAGGAAATAAAACTGGAGAGGAATGTTAAGGACTTTATGTTGAAACAAAATAAACACCCAGCTCAAAAGTTTAAATCTGATCCTCTAGACTCTGGGTGTCATTTAAGCAGATTATAATGAGAGTTAGGGTAGAAAGATTTAGCTTATCATAACCTGTAGAAACATTTTAGATTGAAAACTTGTGACTTGTAGAAGCAGTTAGTTTTCACAAATGCATATATATGTTAAAACTCATCAAGTTGTACACTTTAAATATGTGCAGTTTATTGTACCTCAATTATATTTCAATAAATATGAACAGGAAGCAGGTAGGCTAATAAGACACATATAGGTTTATATTAAAGGAGATTTATTACAGAAATTTGCTCATGAGATTATGGAGGCCAAGATGTCTCACAATCTGCCATCTGCAAGCCAGATGACCAAAAAAAAAAACCAGATGGTATAATTCAATCAAAGTCCAAAGGCCTGAGAATTAGGAGGCCAAGAGGGTAAGTCCCGGTCTGAGTCCAAGAAACCAAGAGCACCAAGGTCCAAGGGCAAGAGAAGATGGATGTCTTAGCTCAAGCAGAGAGAGCAAATTCACTCTTTTTCTACCTTTTTCCTCTATTCTGATCCTCAAAGTATTGGATGATACCCATTGACATTGGGAAGGGCAATCTGCTTTAGTCAGTTCTCCAGGTAAAATGCTAATCTCTTCCCGAAACCCTCTAACAATCATACCCACAGATAATAGTGTACCAGTTATCTGGGCATTCCTTAGCCTAGTCAACTGGACACATAAAGTGAACCACAACAGGTAGCAACGTTGAGGTGGCAGAAATGAGCTAAAATTTGTTTAAACCTACTGAGGGCAAGGCATTGTGTGAGGGGCTTTACTCAAATTATCTTAATTAGTCAGCATAGCAACCCTGAAAATGATACATTAGCATAGAAATTGAGGCTCTAATACCAGCTCCAAATGTTATTTGGTTAGTAAGAGAGTGGTTAGATTTGAACACAAATTTATCTTTCTTCAAAGTCTTGTTATTCGAAATGACAGCACACAGGGCGAATATTAATATTGCATCTGGAACCAGATTCATTCTCTCTGCTAACAAGAGTACCAGGGCAAATTATTGGGAGCATACACATAATCCAAATTAAAGACTTGGAAAAACTTACTCTAGAAACCTGTTTTACATTTGTTATAGACTTGTCACATCTGAAAATATTCCTAAGCTGACTGAAAATTTAGTGAAATAATAAAAAAAGAAAGGGGAGAAAAAGAGGAATGAGGGGGGAAAGGGAAGGGAAGGGAAGGGAAGAAGGAAGGGCAGGCTAAAGGAAGGAAGGGAAGAAAGAAGGGAGGGAGGCCATCAATTTCACAACGCAAGCTCATACATTACAGCATACCTTAGGCTAAGTAGGAAGGAATTTAACCAGTGGAAACTCATTTCTAGTAGTCATATGTAGTTAACAATGCCTCTGATATTAATCAGAATTAAAGACAGCTAAATTCCTAAGTGTGGATTTTTCTGATAAAAATGCTATTGCCCCTTCTAGAGTAGGATTCCTCTTTAGAAAACTGACAATACTAACAATGTAACTAAAATGCATGCATAATATCTCACTATCCATCTTAAATATTTTAAAACAATAAAAAGTGTTCAGTACAAATTTTGGCTTATTTAAAAATTATCATAATTGAAATGTGAAACACATTGAGTAACCCTGAATATCAACAGATCGTCATTGAGTTGTCGCAGTTAATTTAAGCAGAAAGTCATCTTAATTACACAGCTGAGTCAAAACCTGGATTTGGTTTGCTGTCATTTTTGAATTTTAGTAAGCTTCTTCTTTCATTCTTTGTCCTTTGCCAGCAAGTAGTTCAAAACGTTATAGTTTATTGAGGTGGATTTTTCTACAGATTATTGGTTTCTTGAGTTTTGTATTGAATTTTTTTTTTAATTTTCAATTTGGCACTATCCTCCTAGAATTTTTCTTCTACTGACCTTCAACTTATTGGAGCAAATGAGAAAGTGCAATGGTGTTGAAAATATTTTTTAATTTGGCTGTTCTTATGCTACCCTTAGTTAAGTGCTATGTGCTTCAAAAATCATCATTTATTCCTCAATCATCTCTTTAAATCAGTATATTTTCCTTCCTACGATAGCAAAGATGATCATTGCTCTGTTAGCATCAAGGAAAATGAGGCACAGATATATTAAGTGGCCTATTTTCTTCCATGAAAAATGGAGAAATGAACACTGAGGTCTAATATGGAATGTCATGCCAGGTACACAGTTTTGTCAAATATTAGGACAAGGATTGAGAACGACTTTTTAAAAAATAATTTTAGTACATAGAAGAATCTTCTTCCCTATTTCCCATGTTTAAGGGTCTATATTCTGTACTTAATAATAAATGTCTAGGAAGTATGTCAGAAAAGATTAAGATAATTAATCTCAAAAACTTCCACATCTAGTTCATGCAGCTATAACACTTATTTTTCATACGTGAAAAAAGGAAGTGGAGGAAGCATGAGCTACCAAATAGTACAGACAGTGACATAATAGTAATCCTTATTTACAGCGGGTTTATTGTTATGCCACTCATTCAAAAAAATCTCTTATATCTTTCTTAAATAAAAAGGAAATGAAAATGCAACAAATTTTCAAATTTCCACTTTATTTTCTTGAGACAATATTTTAGAGGCCCAAGGTCACCGTAAGATTGCAATTAATTGGAATGTGTTCTTTTATATTAGCATCTTTTGAAGAAAAAAGATATGTCCATTGCCATTGTCATTACTAGAAATGAAATAGCAAGAGTGAAGATGAGTGGAGCAGGCTCCAATAAGAGTTGAATAATGGTCTAATTCTGAATCTGCTAAATAATTTATTGTGGTACACCCTTATTACAGGCCAGTGTCAAAAATAACTTCCAGAAATGTGATGAGGATATTGGTCAGAATCTATTTAATTTCCCAAAGAAAGAACTCTTTCTGTCAATGTACAGTAATTTTATCTTCTCATAAAACTTTTACTGCAGTAAAAAGTATGTGTATCATTGCTAATGTTCAACTTTTGCCCAAGAGCTGAATAGATAATTCACATTTTATGCAATTGTTCCTATATAGGATGTTCTGGGCAACTTGTCAATGTTCTCTAAATTTATCTTCCCTACATTTTTATCACAGTAAAAATTATGTTCATTACAGCTAGTGTTTGCTACTTGACTTGGAAGTGTATAAATATTTCCCAAATTATCAAATTATTCAATTTCAGATGTGACTTAGAAGTACATAAATATTTCCCAAATTATCAAATTATTCAATTTCAGAAGGTTATTTGTAACACAAATTTTGCAAGGTCAAAAAAATGTAATTTATGTATTCAAGGCACCTAATGATTCTGGGGTACAGAGTGGAAATTAAGATAAAGTGAATGGGAATGAACCTTCCAGAGATCTTGGGAAGCTCAGAGAATTTCAAGAGGAGCCTTTGGGCCTGATTATCACTCTATCTTCTAACAAGGAGAGGATTGTTTAGCAACATGAGAGAAACCATAGAATTTGGATGCTACCCTCAATTTAACTGCTCTTGACTCTAACTTGCAGCCAGGTACCATCTCCACAGTCCTGGAGTTCAATAATCAGCAATGATTGGGAATAAAATGTCTTTTTCTGCTATCTACTCTTCACTTTCAATCTCACTTTAAGCCCTTGATTCATGCACCTGACAAATTTAATCTTCTCTACATAATGCAGTATTATCTGCCTCTAAAAATAATAAACTCTATGAAATAATTTGTGCAAGATTTAGTTTTTATACAAGAGCTTCATGGCCCAATGAACATGCATTTAATCTTTAGAATAATAAATATAGCTCAAAACACACACATATAGTCTGACACAGGAGCACTTTTAGTTTTATATTTGCATATGAAGACTTTTATAATTGTATTTGTTGACTTTTTCAAATTAGTCTATGCAAAACATCAAGAGAAGAGCATTTTAAAAAACCGTGTTGATCGTTTAAACTGTTGAACTTTAGCAACAACAGTATTATTATGCATAATGCTTAGCAATTAGCAAATATTTATCTAAAAAATATCTACTGATAGACCAACTCCAAGTCAATGTATTAGAAATTATTTTTATTTGCCAGCTTAATCAAGATATAGTCAATAAATTAAACACATGTTTCCATCTCAATTGAGTGTTTTACTTAATTCTAAACAGTAAACTTACCCAGTCTCTTTTGCTAATGCAATTAATATTCATGCAAACACGATGATAACCGAATACCCTTTTTCATTGTATTTTCAGATCTCTATCTTGGGGATATATGTCTATCAAAATCTTACACCACTTTGTCCTCACCCATGCAGAATTATAATCTAAGCCAGTGTTGTTTACTCACCATCTGGTATGAATCCATATATCAGGATTCACTCTAGGCTGTAATTCCTTTGAAGCAATACAGATACATATATATCTCCACCTACCTGAATATGTTTAGAAAAGGAACTGAAAAGAATGGATGCCTGTATTGTGAACAGAACTCTAGTGCCAATTTCAATAGCAATACTGATTGTAAGCCTAATATCAATACTTATCACATACCAGGCAGCTAGGTGTATTGACTTACAGGGAATATCTCATTCCTGTGGGAAATTGCCTTTATTATTTTCATTTTTCAGATGAGGAAACTAAAATGAAGAGAATCCAAGTTCCCATAATCAGGATTGAGTCCATATTATCTGCATATAAAAGACATACACTTTCTGCTATATCTCAGACCAAAACCAATAATCTGTTATTTTTCATTTTCTACTATATATTTGAAATATCATCATTTTATTTTCATTTTAGCATGCTTCCTTAAACTCTTAGTTTTTTTTTTTATTTAAGTGCTTTCTTTATATCAAGGATTTTCAGTTTAAAATATTTCTGCTGAAAAAAAACTTCACACTTCACAATATTGTATATTCCATAGAATTTTACAGTCTTGTATTACATTTTTTTGTCTTTTATTCAAGATTTTTTCTTCACTCCTCCTTGCTATCTGCTGATAGCTCTCAGTAAATGCTTTTTCTGGGACACTCTCTAAGGTTGAGGGTCCCTCTTGCCCTCCCTTCTTTCCATTTGACCCTCCTTTCAGAGCAACCAATTGCCACCTGGAACTCAGAGCCGCAGTGTACTTGATGGAGTTTGGGAAAAAACAAAGCAAACAAGTTCTCCTTCTTACTATTCTGCACTGTTAGGGTTCACAAGCCTATTCAGACATATGAAAAATACTTTTACTGATGGAGTCAAATTCAGAAATAATAACATAAAGGCTTCAAAGTATAAAGTTGAAATCAATTTGGACTTCTCTTGAGTCTCACAAGGTGAGGACTCAGAAGGAGGGGTCTCCAGTGGCTGAGGGCCAATGTGAGCCATAATCACAGATATGAGCCCTTCTTTCCAGTCTCTCACATGAAAACTCTATTTTCCATCGTCAAAATGTCCTATACAAAAAGATGCTCCACATCATATGTCAATGGAGAAATGACAATGAAACAGAAATGAGGTACCACTACATACTATTAGAATGGCCAAAATCCAGCACACCGACACCATCAAATGCTTGGGACAATGCGGAGCAATAAGAACTCTCATTCATTATTGGTGGGAATACAAAATGGTATAACTGCTGTGGAAGACAATATGACAGTTTCTTGCAAAACGAAACATAATCTTACCATACAATCCAGCAATTGCACTCATGGGTACTTATCCAAATGAGATGAAAAATTATATTTATACAAAACCCGAACACAGATGTGTGCAGCCTTATTCATAATTACCAAAACATGAAAACAACACTCAGACAATAGAGTATTATTTAGCCCTAAAAAGAAAAGAGCTATTAAGCCATGAAAAGACACAGAGAACACTTAAATGCATACTAATAAGTGAAAGAAGACAGTCCAAAAAGCCTACATACCGTATTATTCCAACAATATGACATTCTGGAAAAGGCAAAACCATGGAAACAGTAAAAAGTTCAGTGGTTGCTAGGGGTTAGCAGGAAGGGAGGGACAAATAAATGGTGCACAGATGATTTTTAGGACTAGTTCCTAAACTATTCTGTATGATACTATAATGGTGGACACATGCTACTGTACATTTATCCAAATCCACAGAATACAAAACACCAAGAGTGAATCCTAATGTAGACTCTAGACTTTGGGTGATAATGAGTGTGACAAGGGAAGTTCATCAGCTGTTAACAAACGTACTACTGTGGTTCAGGATGCTGATAATGGGGGAGGTTGTACTGGTGTGGAGGCAGAAGGTATATAGGAACTCTCTGTACTTTCTGTTCAATTTTGCTATGAACCTAAAACTGCTCTTAAAAATAAAGTCTATTTAAAAGGAAAAAAATAGAAAAATCCCAGTTTTTTACTCTGAGGTCGTTTTCTTTGCAGTATTCCTGCCAGTGGCAAATGAGTCTGAGAGGTTTTTTATCAGAAAATCTTTAAGGTAGGAATATTGTTCAAGGACATTTTTTTCTTTCCTCAGACATATTCCAATATAAGCCAATGTGGAGAGAAGATTATTTTTTTCCATTAGCAGATACTTAGCTGCCCTTGGAGTCAAAGGGTTTCCATTATTGTGCTTTTAAGGACTTCTGGTTTCTTTTCTTCTCTACTCCAGGGGCCAACTAGAGTCTCAAAATGCTCTGTTAGCCTTGAATGTTTGATCTTTGGATACCTGGAGAAGGATAATGGTTGGGTTAAATTCCTGTCACTCTGAGATCTTCTTGTGATGAGAGTTGAGAATCAACAATATTTCCTGCCCTGTCTTATATATTTAAAGTAGCTTTAATACGATCTTTCTTTCTAAAAGTTGCTAAGTTCTATTTGTGCCTAATTTATTAATAACTGCAATGATAATGAAAAAAATCAGGACACCCAATTTTTCAATCACTTTCTTTACAAGATGTGCTTTATCAAAAAAAAAATTTTTTTTCTTAGAATACATGAGAATATCAGTCTAAAAATGTACAATAGAACTGTATTAAGGATTGTGCAGCAGAATTTTTTTAAGTTGAATATAAGAGGTTCAAGGCCAAGCAAAGATCATCTCTTGTTTGATATCAATATCTACCACATTCCAGTCTTAATACAAAGCAGGCTTCATTTACTAGAATTTGCTTGTTCAACAAAAGGATGATTATTAGCAGTGGCTGGTAGTGGTGGCAATAAAGAAAGATCAAAAACCCAACTCAGATAAAGAATAAAAGAAAAGCAAAAGCCAGAAGAAAATACACATTTGTGATGTAGTTCACAGTTAGTGTCTAATTGTAAAATGCCTCATGGGGACTGAACATGAGGTTGTTTGTTCATCTGTATCAAATGATAGGAACTATTATATGTGTAAATATCAGTTATTCATTTATTCAGTTAATCAGTTACTCCACAACATTTGTTATAAGACATTTTACTGGGTTGGATGGAATATAAAATATGTTTAAGACCCAGTCCCAGCCATCTTAGATGCTCTATTTGCTTTAGCCAGTAGGAAACGTGAAGCAAGTATACAAATAATTCAGTATAACAGTGTATGATTAGTCGAGTGCTTTAGCCTGAAGAACTGCTACTCACAGTGTGGTCTGCAGACCAAGAACAGTCTGGGAAAGTATTACTTAGTTATGATGAGCAAGGTACAGAATTTCAGAAGTAATATATAGAAACTTTGATAGCATTTGGCATTGCTGCAACATTCCATATAATCAGTGGTCTTAAATGATGAATATAATAGTAAAAATTAGAGATTAATATTTTATATGCCTTTTATTTTCTAGTACTTTATTGTAACTTACAGATATATCAGTTTGCTATGGGTTGGGGGGAAAACACTGATATTTCACTAATGTTTTTAAAAACACTGCTTTTAAAAATCTTAAAAATTCAAAGGTTAGGAAGAATAGCTCTATTCCAGAGTAAAAGTGAGGGCCTAATGAAGAAGCTGGAATTTTGAAGGGGTCTTACAGGATAACTAGGATTTTGAGAGGTGGAGATCGAGTGACAAAATATATTTTAAAAAAGAAAAGTCGCTTAAAGTGTGTTTGGAAAGCAATGGAACAATCACAAAGAAAACTGGGCATGTACGTAAGAGTTTAAGTTTAGAATGAATAGAATTTCTGGAAGGAATCTAAACGTATCCTTTAGCTTTTTAACAGTGAGTTATCTAGGTAGTAGAGTATGATGGAGGCATATAGTTCAGTGGTGTGCAAAATCTGTTGGAAATGTTACCCCTAGAAACCAGAACCCAGTTAGAGAACTATTTTAACAGCATGGAAGTAATCGAAGGGGGCTCCATTTGGCAGCTGGCAGAGAGAATATGGCAACAGTTAATAAATACAAAGCTTCAGGAATACCTAAACTGTCATTTTTATACAGCAATTGAGTCATAGAAAACATCTACTGCTGTTGCTTAGTTGAGCTAGAGACAAGGGTTAGAATTTTAATGAAGATCAGGTCTTAAGAAAAACAAGGGTTAAAAGTGATCCTGAAGTCCCTATGTGGTGCACCAGGAAGGCTATCAAATTGTTTTAAAAACTAATCTGAAAGGAAGACAAGTCAGCCTCCATTTTAGACACGGTCAAAGTCACACTGATTTGACGTACGGCATTAAGAGAAGAGATCAGGATGAAAATACCCATGGTTTCAGTATTCAGGATCTAACATTTCTAAGGGAAAGACCACAGGAGAAAGAAAAATGCTGAGGACAGAATGCCAACCGGAGAGGCAAGAAGGCAAGGACTCATCAACAGGGAGTCCGAAAGGTAGAATGGGAGGGGAACCGGATCAGTAACTAGCATCAGCCACACTTTCTGGGGATTATGAGGCCTCTGGCAGGGATCGTTAGAAGGCCATTGGCAAGCTTTGAAGGAGCTGTTTTCTCAGTGTGGCAAGGGCTGAAACTAAGTTGGAGCAGTTTGCAAGATTGAACAGTGAGAAATGATAACCAGGGGTTAGGGGTCAATATTGTTGAAAGGTTATGGAAAATGTGATGGAGAAGGTGGCAGGACTGAGGGAAGGCTGGAGAGTAGAGTGGGAGTGATGAAGCAAGTAAAAGGAAGCTAACTGAGGGAACAGTGTTTGGAAGAAGCAAAAAGGCCAAGACTCAAGGGAATAAGTAGAACCTGGGAAGTGAGGATTAGGAATGTGTCTTCTGAGCAAGAAAGGTCAGATGAGACAGGTGACCTATAACTTGGAAATTCAGAGAAAAGCAGGAATATTGACAATGTTTGTTAAAAGAAAGCTATTTAACAGACTATAGAGGTTAAGGCTCAATTCAGCTGATACCCATCAGACTGCACCTACTGCACCTGCCAACAGGACACACCCTGATTGGAATTGGGTTAGTGGTTTATAGATAGGGAGGGGACAGTTGAGTAGCTGTCCCTTGCCATATGGACATAAGCAGCAGTTTTTTACTTTGACCAAAACTTACCTGAGTTTAAGAGAACTATTTCCTGTTTTTGTGCTGGTTGCTCAAGCTCCCAGAAAAACACGAGAATAGTGTTTTTTCAAAACTGTTCTTGCAAGCCTTGTGATTTACAAGCTAGTCAATTTTCTGGAGCAGGAGAACCAGACTTTTTTTAAAAAAAGGAAAGGGGGCACAGTTAAAAACCAAAGGAAAAACTAAGGGACCCTCTGACACGTTTGTTTCAGTCCCTTTACATCTTTATTCCTCGTAATTCTTCCTTGTTCTCTCAGCTACCAACTTCATCCTTAATGATTAATGTAAATAAGATCAAGTCAACCTTTCTTTGAATAACCTCTCTTCTCACCTGTCACTTGTCTGTACTGGTCAGGCAGTGCACCGCCTTGGAGGAGCTCTCCTGGAATTACAAAGCCCAGTCGATCTGTTTCTTTCTCTCTCTGCTCTCTCTTTTCAACAACAACAACAATAACAAATCCCTAGCTTTGTCTAGCTTAGCCACACCCTTATAGCCCTTTCGTGAGGATAGCATATCAAAAACAACAACAAAAATTCATTATCCATTGCCTTTTGCCAAATAAAATAGAGTTTTAAGCCTAGCTTTGCCACTGACAGGTTGTGAGACTTTGGACTACTAAATTAGTTTTTATGAGATTCAGCTCAGATTGAAGATTTCATCTTCAAAGTGAGGAAAATAATACCTTCCTTAAATATATTGCAACTATTAAATTAAGTGAAATAATACCAATAAATTCCTTGTTACCTTGTAGGGAACACTGGAGAAATGATATCCACTCTTATTAGTGTGGGCATATTGCTCATTTTATGCATGTCAGTCTCTGCCTGCTGCAGCCCCACCATATATAGCTATAATGTCCTCTGGACACAGGCATATGTCTGTCCAGTATTGAAACCAACTAGAGATAAGACTGGAAGGTTACCAGTAGCTTTCTCTTTACTAGCAGGTGGAATCTGGAAAGAACTGACAACTATCTTCATGATGTCTTACTACTTGGAGGTGAACAGTCCATAAGAGTTCACCTCAACTCTCTCTCAACATTCCTTTTCCCGAGGACATGGCTACCTGATTCCACTCCTATGTAGACCCTGGTCTTCTTCCTCAAACACCTCCTTTTTAATGTGTCTCCCTTTTTCTAGATATGATCCCCTGCTTCCAGTTCCATATGGAAATATTTAACATTGACCACAATGCTAGTGCTGACCTTAGTAGTAGCCCCTCAAGGACAATAAACATTTATCAGGCATCCACTATGTGCTCAGAACATCCCTTTGTCAAAAGACACCAAGACTGCCTTTTGAAAAGTTAAGGCCACTCTTAGCCACTCACATACTGTCCTCTAGTCCCTTCCATTATTTCCTGCATTATTTAAACAAAGTTTTGTTTCCTCTGAAAGATTTTGTGGTACATGTGCACACAGACTGATAAATGCACATCCCACAAAGCAGTATTCACAAATCAGGATAATCAGTGAGAAGTCCTGCCAATGGAGACACACATCAGCACTCCACTTACTTCCATCCCAGGGGCCTCTAATCAGTATGAATAAGCCCAGATGTGCACAGAAGAAACCTTTTCTGTGAAATAAATACTTGACTCAAGAGCAAGAGTAGCCACACATAAGGTGCTCCTGATGGGAAGGTTGAGACACTAAATCATTGATGCCTGATGGTGTGGAAGCTCAGGTTCAGCAACGTGTGCCTCATCTTACTCCTATCCCTTTCTGTCTTTCTTCTCCTGCTATTTACATGATTGAACCAGAGATTGCAAATTAAACTGGTGGCTCAGATGTTAGCTCCAGCCAGCAGATGGCCAGAAGGTATAATAATGTGTTTTGGATTAGTTGCTAGAAAGAGATTAAACATGAAAATCTGAAATTCTAGATTTCCTCCTCAGTCACTCAACCTACCTAGCCCCAGGATGCATGGTACCTTGAAACCCTGGTGCTGTATTAGTCTGTGTCTTAAAGACACAGATTGCTATTTAGGCACCCTCCTTAGGAGCACTGGGACTAAAAAACAAAGCCCTTTTCTAGCAACTCTTTTATTGGCAGAGCTTTCATCTGGCTGACAAATCATTGCAAAACATTTATTACAATTGCCCGTTTTCCCCAAGTCCCATAGATCCACCTGGCCCTTTTAGTCAGAGCATGACAAAGAGGGCAGGAAGCAGCCACTTGGGATTTTATAGGAAGCAAGCATGAGAGAGAGCCAGTTCTCCTTGCACCAAACTGCTTCCTTAAATAATTCATTTAACGACTTCTGCCAAGACCCTGTTGTTGCTTAATTACTTGCTTGCTTTCTTCTTCTCTCTCTCTTCAACCTCCTTTTTAATTGAAAATCCAAGCCAGGCTTGTCACAGCCTGGGAAGTCAGATTACTTAGAGACATCTTCTGACTCTTTCTCATTAGGTGTCCAGCCACTGAAAAATGTATGACGGTTGGAGAAAAGAATAAAGAAGGAAATAAATGTGAAAAAGTAGCTTTACCAACAATGTCTAATGAAGAAAACAACACTTGGAAACCCAACTCGATTTTCTATTTAACAAGGAAAGCAATAAACCGCAGTCATACAAACGAACTGGGAACCTGGGAATGATTTCTGGTAAACGAGGGTTGGACTACTTGGTAGAATCAGTTAATAGGGAAGAAAAACAACAGGGTGTAGACACAGCCGGTAAATCATTGTTGTCTGAAGAGGGTGTGAGACCGAATGGGAATCTAAAATCTGTACTGTAGGAACAGGAAACAGGGACCCATCTGAGCAATTTAAATCAGAAATAGAAACTCAGTGTTATGGCAGTAGAAAGAAGCTTTGAATTATATTCAAACGTATGGATTTCAGGCTGGGTTCTCAAGATACCTCGTCAGTGAGGATGCCCAGAAGTAGCCAGAACAGATGCACTTTG
Source organism: Mandrillus leucophaeus (assembly GCF_000951045.1). Taxonomy (NCBI): domain Eukaryota; kingdom Metazoa; phylum Chordata; class Mammalia; order Primates; family Cercopithecidae; genus Mandrillus; species Mandrillus leucophaeus. The sequence goes on along the minus strand of NW_012109975.1, from coordinate 928,213 downwards.
GATCCCACAGCCCAATATCATGCTTCCCATATAGATTTCCAGAAAGTATTTTCTTCAAAATAAGCTGTTTATTCTAAAAACACTAAAAGAAACATAAAAACATTTGGAATCAAATGCAAACTTCTTGAATATAAATCAATCTGGAATCAGGTGGCCTTGTTCTAGATCCCCAATTTTTTTTTTTTTTTTTTTTTTGCATGAAGCCCTACATATTATTACCCAAGTGACTGCTGTTCTTTCTGTTTTGGGGGGCTCAGTTTCCTTCATTGTAAAACAGAGTTCGGAGCAGTTGGAAGGTGTGCTGGAGACATCTCTCCTCGAGGGCACACAAGGTGTCGAGTTAGGCAGAAGTTCTGTGCTTTTCTGGTATCTAGAGGTTATGAGGTTTCAGCTCTCAAATCAATTTTTCTTTTTTACAATGAACAGGAAGTGCAGATTGATGCAATTAACTCAAAGTCTTTCATTTCTGGGCTGAGAACTATGAGATAAAGGATGGAAGCTATCATGAGAGCAGCTTAGCTTTGCTGCTGAGGAAATGAAAGATGTAGAGGCCCTCGGAAGAGCCCCCTTTTCCCCCTATGCAGCACCATCACCCCACCCACCAGGCCCAAAGTTAGTGCTAGGCAATCTAGTCAAAACCCTGACCTCATAATAGTTTGATAAGAATTAATCTCAGAAGCAGCACATGGTGCAGTAAGTGCACATACTTTAAAAATGAAATTGAACAGAATGGCTTAGAATAAAAAGGAGCAATCTCATTCCCAGGCCTTTCTTTGCTTTCCTAGTTTTTTGGGGCAATTTCCACCATAGTGCTAAAGAATACATTTTCTACTTCTTACTCCTGATGTATCAGCTTTAGACATTACTGACTCTGCCAAAAAAAAAAAAAAAAAAAAGATAGGGTTTTGATGTATTCACACTATTCTCCAACTCTGCGCTTTCCATTTTTTAACAGTTTTATTATAACTATTCCGTGGGTTTATTTTTGTAAATATGTGTGTCTCTCTTTCTAATGTTAAATGAAATATTTTAATCTATACCCTACTACATCTGCTGTAGACACTATTTCTTGATTACTTTCTATGTGAGCTGTTGTGATTTATACTATTAAAGTAAAACAAAATGGAGGCCGCAGTTTACATATAACATATAACCATGCAATAAAAACTTAACTCATCCTGATTTCCCCAAAATGCTTGCTCTAATCATAAATGAAACTCAAAATGTAAGCTTTTAAGTTCTGGTCAGCAGGATTCAGGAAAGTTAAGCCATTCAGCTATAAACAGATCCTCCTAAACAGCTCTACTTGCCCTAAAAAGAACATTAATGTTAAATAATCATGGAAAAGGTTAAAATACGTTCTCCTTTATGCTTTATAAACTGTGCTGTAACTGCTGCAAGCAAAGCTTTCTACACTTGGTTTGAGGCCTCCCAGTTCTTGAATTGTTCTTTTGTATGCACAATAAACTTCTACAGTTTACCAACTTGATCTGATTTTGTTTTTGACAGTAACCTCATCTTCCCTTAAACTTCCCAACTTTTACCTACCAACTTCTATCGCCTTATATATCAGCTTTAACATTGTCAAATATGGTAACAGAAACTGTGTTATAACCATAATTAAGACTTTTGAGCACTGCCCAGAGGTTGAGTCTTAGAATTAAAACTAATAAACAGTGTTTGCATTACTACGTCATGGTTGAGCTAAGTAAGAAGCTAAAGCTATTGTTCCATCACTCTGATATTATAATCCTTATACAACCAGAGGGAGAACAGTCTTCGTGTATTCCTCTTTCTCCTACCCATCAATAGACAGAAAACTATGCCACAGCTTCATTTTCTTCATAGCCTGACTGTGACCTTCTGTTACTTTTCTGTGTGACTCCTGGTGCCTCTGTCTTTGAATTTCATTCTTTGGGGAAAAAAAAAAAACAAACAAACACATCTTTCATATAATAGCAGGAACATCTTCCTCATATTTGCCAATTGCATTTTTTAGTTGGGATCCATTCCAATCTTAGAAGACAAACTAGTCAAGTTTGTGGGTTTTTTCCTTCTTTTTTTAAATGTGTGTAAGTGTAAGCGGTACAAGTGCAGTTTTGTTACATGGATATACTGCATAGTGGTAAAGTCTGAACTTTTAGTGTAGCCATCACCTAAATAATGTTTCCTATTCTAATTTAGAGGAGTGTTGTATAGCTGTATCTTGGGATTTTTGTTCATTGAATTTCTGGCTTAATTCCATAGTTTCTTGTTTCCTATGTCATTCTATGTTTGGGTGTTTTAGCCTAGGTTTATTGAAGTACATCTTTAAGTAACTTCCTTAAAAATGGTTCTGGGATGTAAACTCTGAGACTTTGCTGCATGTAAAAATGTCTCACACTTAATTGCCAGAACAGCTGGAAAGGGAATTTGAGGTTCAGAATTATTTTTCCTGTAACTTCTAATGCATAGTTTCATTATCTTGTGACATCTGGAATTACTAAGAAAAAAAATCTAAAACTTGTATGATCTTTTTTCTGAGTATAGCTTTGCAGGTATCAGCTTCCTCTTGTTTTACTTTTAAGATCTACACAATTTTATTAACCTCATGTATTAGTCCATTTTCATGCTGCTGATAAAGACATACCCAAGACTGGGCAATTTACAAAAGAAAGAGGTTGAATTGGACTTACAGTTCCACGTGGCTGGAGAAGCCTCACAACCATGACAGAAGGCAAGGAAGAGCAAGTCACATCTTACATGGATTGCAGCAGGCAAAGAGAGAGCTTGTGCAGGGGAATTCCTCTGTATAAAACCATCAGATCTTAGGAGAGTTACTCACTATCATAAGAACATGGGAAAGGCTTGCCCCATGATTCGATTACTTTCCACTGGGTCCCTCCCACAACACATGGGAACTCAAGATGAGATTTGGGTGGGGACACAGACAAACCATATCACCTCCCTATCTCAGTGAGAGTTTTCATTTTAGTGTCATGATTTTCCTTAGCTCCAAGAATGTTATACCTATTATTGCTTGGATAATTCCCTCCTTTTCAATTCCTCTTTCAGGAAATTCTATTAATCAAAAGTTGAACCTCTTAGACTGACACTCCATAGCAGCAATGTCCAATAGAAATAAAAGCTATAAATGCGAGCTCCATATGTAACTAAATTTTCTTGTGGCCACATCAAAAAATATAAAAAGAAAGGGGTAAGAATAATTGTAATCAATTTCATATAGCTTTTTAAATATATTAATATATTCAAAATACTATTTCCATATTTAATCAACAAAAATATTGAGATATTTTACATTCTTAATTTGTATTACCTTCAAAATCTGGGGTATATTTAATAATTACAGCACATTTTACTGCAGACTAACAACATTTTAATTGTTCAATGGCCATATGTGGCTAATGGCTCCCATATTTGACAGTGCAGATCTATAGCATGTATGTCTTCTTCCATATTTCTTTGTCTTTTTTCTCTATGTTATGGCACAGTACCCAAAGTTTATCTTTAATTCTCATACTAAATGTTTTATTTCTGTAATCACTTGCAATTTCTCTGAACTTTTTTGTTCTCTTATTACTTTTAGTTGAAAAATATAATGTAGGCCATTTAGTTCTTGTTTAATAAATTCAGTATCTTCTCACATCTGTGCACACTCATTACTGATTTTATTGTTTTGCTCTGTGTTAGGTTTCTTCTGTTCCAGTTATTTCTCTTCTGGCATCAGTTTTTATATTTGTTTACTTTGACCTTCATACTCCTGCTGATCTTTGTATGTTTATACCTAAAAGTAAGGGATTCAGTTGGTTAATCCAGGCAGGAGATGTGGGTCTTTTCTACTCAGCACATACACATGGGCAGGGAGCTGGCTCTCCGGCTAAGTAACAAGGGGGAAATCATGGCCATTGGCAACCTTACTTCCGCACAGGGATTTCGGTTTGTTCAGGAATGGGTCCTATGATTTTTAACTGGTACAAAATGGTAGACTACCTAACTGTGTATGCTACATATAGAGGATATGTGTTGAGGTTGAGAGAGGCACTAACTCACAGCGTTTTCAAATTTGCACTTTCTGTTAACTCCACTTTATCCACTACTTCTCACTTTGCTCCTGTCCATTTTGAGCCCCAGAATCTTTTTCCACACGAATAACTTTGGCTCTATTTATCAATATACTTCCTAGAAAAGCCTAAGATGGAGATTTTAATGCAAGTGACTTATTAGGAAAGTGGTCTCTGGAGAAAGAAAGTGAAGATGGCAGGATTAGGACAGGAGAAGGCGCTAAATAGCTAAATACGTTGTGGTCTCAGCTGGAGCCTGGCTTCAACCTGACACCCTGGGGAGCAGAGGAACAGGAATGGCCTGGGGTAGTTGTGAGACTTTAACACATTCACAGCAGCTGGTAGAAAGACATGGCTTTGGTTAAATTGATCTGGAAGGGTCACCAACAGCTTCTACTGCATGAGATTATTTTTTAAAGTACTTTTCTGTTATTTTAATGCATTTGAAGAAGCAAGGATAGATATATGTGTCCAGAGTGCCATCTTAAGCCAATAGTCCCTTGGTAACATTTTGGAAAGGTTTGTTCTTTCTGCAAAGAAAGAAAAGTGCTTGAATAGTGTGTTGAAAACTGTTATTCAGAGAAACAAATGTAAATTTCAAAATATCCCAGCTCTTCTAGGAAAGAAAGTGATGGCAGTGGAGAATCAACAAACGTGTTGCCTACTTACTGTAATGTTTGTCCTTTTCCATTATGTGGTGCCACTTAATCTCACACTACGATCTTTATTCTTAACCAATGAGCAAACTGAGACTCTATAGTAGTGTCTTTGTAGAGATTTTGTAGTATATAATAGAATTGAACAGGGGCCTAACTCTTTATTCTTTAACCTAATTGCTACCATACCACCAGTCTCTCTGAAACGGGCAACTGCACCTTGATTTAGTAGCAAGTAGAAATGGACAACTGCACCTTGATTTAGTTGTGCATGCTGAAATTCTGATAGAGGAGATGCTGTCTCTCTCACCAAATAATTGTACATCTCCATGATTCCCTCTTATTTTAAAAAGAAAGCAAAGAATCTTCATCCCATATCACATGCTAAGCACTTACATATAGTCTCTTTCATTTAATTCTCCAAACAACCTTGTGAATTACTCATTTTTGTTACAACACTTCAAATTCTGAAAGACTAAGTGGCATGCCTAAAGTAAAACAGGTAGTAAATATTGGAGCTAGAATTTAAATACCAACCTTTGTAATCCCAAACTCAGGCTTTTTTTATTAATGATCAAGTAGGCACTAATTTAAGAGTTTGAAAATGGCCGTTGGTTGGTACCGTTCTTTCTGAAACTATTCTAATCAATAGAAAAAGAGGGAATCCTCCCTAACTCATTTTATGAGGCCAACATCATCCTGATACCAAAGTCTGGAAGAGACACAACAAAAAAAGAGAATTTTAAACCAATATCCCTGATGAACATCGATGCAAAAATCCTCAATAAAATACTGGCAAACCGAATCCAGCAGCACATCGAAAAGCTTATCCACCATGATCAAGTGGGCTTCATCCCTGGGATGCAAGCGTGGTTCAATATACACAAATCAATAAATATACTCCAGCATATAAACAGAACCAAAGACAAAAACCACATGATTATCTCAATAGATGCAGAAAAGGCCTTTGACAAAATTCAACAGCCTTTCATGCTAAAAACTCTCAACAAATTCGGTACTGATGGAACATATCTCAAAATAATAAGAGCTATTCATGACAAACCCACAGCCAATATCATACTGAATGGGCAAAAACTGGAAGCATTCCTCTTAAAATCTGGCACAAGACAGGGATGCCCTATCTTACCACTCCTATTCAACATAGTGTTGGATGTTCTGACCAGGGCAATCAGGCAAGAGAAAGAAATAAAGGGTATTCGATTAGGAAAAGAGGAATTCAAATTGTCCCTGTTTGCAGATGACATGACTGCATATTTAGAAAACCCCATCGTCTCAGCCCAAAATCTCCTTAAGCTGATAAGCAACTTCAGCAAAGTCTCAGGATACAAAATCAACGTGCAAAAATCACAAGCATTC
>NW_012109975.1:836408-920774 GCF_000951045.1 Mandrillus leucophaeus | reverse complement strand
GAAAATGTGGCACATATACACCATGGAATACTATGCAGCCATAAAAAAGGATGAGTTCATGTCCTTTGTAGGGACATAGATGCAGCTGGAAACCACCATTCTCAGCAAACTATTGCAAGGACAGAAAACCAAACACCACATGTTCTCACTCATAGATGGGAACGGAACAATGAGAACAATTGGACACAGGAAGGGGAACATCACACACCGGGGCCTGTTGTGGGGTCGGGAGAGCGGGGAGGGATAGCGTTAGGAGATACACCTAATGTAAATGACAAGTTAATGGGTGCAGCACACCAACATGGACATGTATACATATGTAACAAACCTGCACGTTGTGCACATGTACCCTAGAAGATAAAGTATAATTTAAAAAAATAAAAATAGGCATTTCCAAAGCTTGGAGGGGAGGGCGGGGTGTCGTTCCCTTTAGCTGATGCAAGAGCCTAGTGAGGTGGTGGGAGAGGTATCGGCAAGAGCAGCGCTGCTGCCGGGGCCTGGGGCTGACCCATCTGACTTCCCATCCATGCTGAGCCCACTCGAGCCACAGCCATGTCTGGGGACAAGAGAGGGAGTTTTAACATGTTAGCCAGTATGGTCTTGATGTCCTGACCTCGTGATCCACCCGCCTCGGCCTCCCAAAGTACTGGGATTACAGGCGTGAGCCACCGCGCCTGGCCTCCTGCAATTTCTACTCTATCAGGTGTCTGCCCTATGATTTTTTATCTTACTATGAGCAAGAAGAAAAAGAAGAAGAAACCTTTTATGTTAGATGAGGAAGGGGATACCAAACAGAGGAAACCCAGCCTTCAGAAACAAAAGAAGTGGAGCCAGAGCCAACTGAGGACAAAAATTTGGAAGCTGATGAAGAGGACACTAGGAAAAAAGATTCTTCTGATGATCTAGATGACTTGAACTTCTTTAATCAAAAGAAAAAGAAGAAAAAAACTAAAAAGGTATTTAATATTGATGAAGCTGAAGAAGGTGTAAAGGATCTTAAGATTGAAAGTGATGTTCAAGAACCAACTGAACCAGAGGATGCCCTTGACATTATGCTTGGCAATAACAAGAAGAAAAAGAAGAATGTTAAGTTCCCAGATAAGGATGAAATATTAGAGAAAGATGAAGCTCTAGAAGATGAAGACAGCAAAAAAGATGATGGTATCTCATTCAGTAATCAGACAGGCCCTACTTGGGCAGACTCAGAAAGAGACTACACATAGGAGGAGCTGCTGAATCGAGTGTTCAACATCATGAGGGAAAAGAATCCAGATATGGTTACTGGGAAGAAAAGGTAATTTGTCATGAAACCTCCACAGGTTGTCCGAGTAGGAACCAAGAAAACTTCTTTTGTCAATTTTACAGATATCTGTAAACTATTACATCGTCAGCCCAAACATCTCCTCGCATTTTTGTTGGCTGAATTGGGTACAAGTGGTTCTATAGATGATAATAACCAACTTGTAATCAAAGGAAGATTCTAACAGAAACAGAAAATGTCTTGAGAAGATATATCAAGGAATATGTCACTTGTCACACATGCCGATCCCTGGACAGAATCCTACAGTAGGACACGCGACTCTATTTCCTACAGTGCGAAACTTGTCATTCTAGATGTTCTGTTGCCAGTATCAAAACCAGCTTCCAGGCTGCCACGGGCAAGTGAGCACAGCTCCGTGCCATAGCTAAGTAATTTGCTAATCACTGATTTTGCAAAGCATGTTGTGGAGATGTGGCTAGACAGGTTTGCCATCAGAGTGGATATACCGTTGTATTAAAAACAAGATAAAAAAGCTGCCAAGATTTTTGGCGAGTGGTTGGTTGGTCTGAAGTCCTTGCAAGACGCTGATGTTCAAGCTGTTGATATACTCATTGCCTACTTTAACACCTGTCAGAGAAACGTCATATGGGGTAAGGAGGTGCTTTTTAAAAATCATTCATAGACTTCTCTAAAATGCAAGATAAATTAAAGTTATTATAACAGTGATTCTTTCAAAAATAAATAAATAAATAAAAATAAGTTAGTATTTTCCACTAAAAAAAAAAAAAAGGATGGGTTACAAACAGAACCTGTTTCATAAGGCTGCTGTAAGGATTAAATAAGAAAATTATCTAAATCAGAATTCCTGGCACATCCTAAGTGCTCAATAAATATTAGATACTATAATTATCTTTCATAAAAAAAAAAAAATGCCCGTTGGTGTTCTTTGGATCTAATTAGGCCCACACAACACCAAATTCAATCAGTTCATTAAATTTGTTTATTTCAAGTTTTAAAATTGACAGAATATGCCCAAACACAACATTATTAAAAGCTAAACAGTTTAATCATTCATATTCGCCCTGAGGCTACTGTTCTTGACAGTTAGCTATAGTCTACTAGCAAAACAGAAACAAATTCAACCACCGCCATTCATCTTCCCGGAGACTGACAGTAGGGAGAATAGTAAGATTCTCTATTTATTTTATGCACCCATTTTCTTGCTAGCAAACGCAATTTACCTACCCCCAAGTCACTTCTTTCAGTGCCAGGTAGATCCAACTATGAAATATTCACATCACATCGATCTCTCATCAACCTTGAGAACATGTCATCGGTAAATGTTAAGAGATTATTTCTAATATCATCTTCTTTGGGGCATATCACAGATAAGATTCACTCTTTCAGGAATTAGGTCAGTAGATGGTTACTCAAATCCTCTCATTAGAATCTTACTTCCAAATAAATTCAATGCAAAAAATGAACAAACAAAAACTTTTACATTTTTCCAGAGCTTAGACTTAAAATCTTGGAGAATGTATCAATAGCTCTTTTCATAAGCCCATGAGGATTTAACCCTCCTTACATTCTTTATGATTAATACATTTACAGGAGGATTAGGTCTCTAAATGGTTTTTAAATCCCAGAGGAAGGTAAGAAACTCATAAAATAAAATAATAATTCCTGGGTTTTAGTAGACCAAAACATTTAGTCCAAGGAATGATAGCCAAATGATAAAATAATATCCCTGGGCAAATTTCAGTGATTGCATCAGGAGAGGAGCAAAGAATGGTTCAAATATGTGAATGTGTTAAGTTCAATTTCATCTAATTGAGAGATTACTACTTTTTTTTTTTTTTTTTGAGACGGAGTCCCACTCTGTCCCCCTGGCTGCAGTGCAGTGCCACTACGTCGGCTCACTGCAACCTCCGTCTCCTGGGTTCAAGTAATTCTCCTGCTTTCAAGAAATTCTCTTGCTTCAGCTTCCAACACGCCCGGCTAATTTTTGTATTTTTTAGTAAAGACGGGGTTTTGCCATATTGGTCAGGCTGGTCTCAACCTCCTGACCTCAGGTGATCCACCCGCATCGGCCTCCCAAAGTGCTGGGATCACAGGCGTGAGCCACCACGCCCGGCCAAGATTACTACTTTTTGTACCCAGAGAGTCAGGAATTGGTGTGAGCTCCAGTTGAGTTCACTGAGCAGAAGAAGCCATGAAAGGCAAATTATCACTAGAAAAGCCAGTGTAATCAGAGTACTATTCTCATTAAGCACCCTATCACTTTCTGCAGGGACTTCTTCTACAGCTATGTTTAATTCATATATTAAAAGTAACGCCTAGCTAACAAGAGAAGTGATAACTAAAACTATCGTAATTCCCTGTCTTTGTGTATACAATACTGAGACTGAATGGACATAATTCCCCAACTCTATACTAAATAATACTGGGACCAAGAATAAATAACTTGCTGGCTTGCTCCAGGAATACAACACCTGGAGGTTAAGTCTGTTTGCCAATCAATCAGCTAACTCGTCAAAACAGGTTCCTCATCAAGACTTACTTCCAGCCTCTCTTCTCACTATTACCATCAAACTAAAGCTGTTATGTCATAAACTCGACTCAGCCCTAACCAGTTCCAACCCTGCAAGACCTACCTTAAAGTTACCCCTTAAAACCCTATGAATACCCTGCCCTAATTTCCCATGAATCTATCAAGGCAGTATTTTTTCTTGGTGCAGTAAATCTGATAAATTTACCTGTTTTACCAGGGGTCAATAGTCAACAGTAGTTACAGCCTTGATTGGGAACCTACAGTGTGCCAGGTACAATGCTAGGCGCTTTATATACGTTATTTCTAATCTTAGCAACAATTCCTCAAGTTAATGCTTTTTATAATGCACAAAGAAGAAACTGAGACTCAGGAATGTTGGTAAACTGCCCCAACTATACAAATAAGAAGTGGCAGATACAGAGGTCACCTTGAGTCTGTCTGGCTTCAAAAACTTTTGGTAGCTCACAAGTCATTTTAAAAATAAGCACAGAAAGTTACCTCCCCACCTCTTCCTTATCCTAAAATTAATTCCATATGCACCAATGATTAAAATGTAGAAAAATTTGTTATTTCATTCTTCCATTTGATTTTACTTATCTAAAATCATTATTTTATCATTTTAATGGTAACTGCAGACAATGATACATTTTTCACCTATTACAATCTTATTAAATTTAGTACTTTTCAATTTCCCAGGAAAACAAAAACCTTCAGAACTCTTCAACTCCATTTACTTCCTTTCATTTTATGCATTATTACTATGGTCATGAATTTTAATTCTTTAAATAGTTTAAGCTACATAAGATATTACTATTATATATGGTCAACATTTATTTTTATTGACCCACAAATGTAATCTTTTCAGTCATCTTTCTTTTCTAAAATTGTGAGCTTCCATCTGGGATAGTTTTCCTTCTGCTTGAAAAAAAACCTTTTAATGTTTTCTTCACTGTCAGGTGGATGATAACATAGTCCCTTAGTTTTTGTGTTTGAACATTCCTTTATTTTGCCTGAAAGTTGAAGAAAATTTTCATTTAGTGCAAAATTTAAGGTATCTATAGTCTTTCATCAATTTGAAGATATCATTCCGTTGCCTCATTACTTCTGTAGAGAAGTCAGCAGAAATCCAAGTTGGTCTTATTTTTTCTATTTTGAAAAGAAATCTGTCCTTTTCCTGTGGCTCTTTTAAATATCTTCTCTTTGTTTTGAATTTCCAGAAGTTTTACTATTATGTACCTAGCTTTTGTTTACTTTTTATTTTGCTTTGGGTCCAGTTATTGTGGCCTGATATTTTTCTTTGTCATGTGAAAATTCTGACCATTATCTCATTAGTTATTGCTTCTGAACTAGTCTCTCTTCATTCCTTTTAATATTCCAACTGTATATATCATAAGTCTCATATATACTTTTTAATACTTTAAATCCTTTTGTTTCTTTGTTCTTTAACTTAAATATTTTCTTCTGACTTATCTCTCAGTTAACTAGTTTTCTTGTTAGCTGTAAATCTTATATTAAAACCATTAATCGAGTTTGTAATTCCCATTATTGTATGTTTTTAGTTCTAGAATGTCCATTTGATTATTTTTATAGTTTCCAAATTTCTTCTGATAAATATCATTTTCATTCTGTAAACATGTTGCTCATAGTTATTTTAAAGTCCACACCTGTTAACTTTATCATGTAAATCACCTTCTAGTTCAGTTTGTTTCCTTTACATTTTCTTGATTTGGGGGGCAATTCTTCACTCCCTGTATACCTTGTTTTATTGAGTTCTGGAATATATTAAAAATGTGAAGAGAAAATGAGACACTATGAATAGTATCTTCCTCCAAAGAAGATTGCTTTTTTGTTTTGGCAGCTAGGGGAAAGATTGCCTTAATCTAATCAGTGATTGATTTGATTGGTTTCAGGCCTGTGTGGACTAGTCCATGTCAGGCTTATGTTTATTTCCAGCATAGATGCGTTTGGAATCACAAGTAATTTTGGAGGGGTGGTACTGGTGTCCTCTGTTCTTGATAGGCCCTGAAACTCTAATTTTCCTACCTTTATCTCTGAGAGACCGTCAAAAACCCTGTTTACCTTTTTAGCACCCTTATTCAGTATGAACAATCATCTGGAGGGCTGCCATATACTGGGTTTATCTCTTTTGACTTTCAAAAATATTGGTTGCTCTCAGCCTGAGTGTTCCAAGACAACCTACGTAAGCATTTCTATTTAAAAAAGAAAAGAAAAGAAAAAAAACTTCCCAACTTTCTCTTTTTTAAAAAAAGTAAATTTATTCTGGTCTTTTTTTTTCTCATAAAATTAAGACCAGGCTTTTAGTAAGTAAAAAATTATTAAATATTTTTTAAATTAAAATTCTTAAAGGAGCGAAAAAAATGTCTAAAATAACATCTGTGGAGGGCTGTATCTGTTTCCCAGGTAAAACAGGAATCTACTAGCAAGTTTTCTTCTCTTCCTAGTAATAATATACACCCAAGCATGATTGTGACAGCAATTTTTGCAGTCTATGCATCCAATCCAAATAACACATTCATTGATGACAATCCCCTGTCTTTCTCCACCTCCTGTCATGTCTTTAAAACTAGCAACCAAGATGAGTTGCAGGTGTAACAATTAACTGCATCAGAGGACAGGAAGAGGAGAATTTTTTATTTTATTTTATTTTTTTTTGCTGTTATTTTTCAGAACATCTAGCAAATGGACTGGCTTGCCAACACTTTTGTCCTCTCTCTTTTTTGTTCTATTCTATCCCAGGGGAGATTGAGCAATTTATTTGACTGACAAATTTGAGAAGACTCGACTGTGTATGCTCAGATTTGGTCTGTTCTTTGTCATCTGAAAGTCAGCCTTTTCATGAAAAAACACACATTTTTCTCTTGATCCGCCATGATGTAATTCCCATGTAGAGGCTGGACAAGTCTGCTTAGTTCTGGGATTTGGTATTAGGAAGACCATTTGTTTTCCATAGTATGCTATATTCTCCAACTTAAACTTTGTCAGAAGCGAATGTGACATTTCAGCCTTCGTATCTCTCACTCTTATTATTCAATTTGTTCAGAACTTGCAAGGGGAAGATGGATGCTATTTATTATACTTGCTTAAAAACCTTGATATTAAAGAGCACGATTTTGCACATCTGTACCAAACCAGATTATTATTGATGCTTTTTAATTTTAATAATTTTATAGCTGAATAATATCTAGTTATTATAATATACCACTCTTTCATTACTAGTGTTATCTCACATTGTTTTAAATATTTACTAAATACCTTTGGCTACTGATATCATTTTTCCATGTCCTACTGAGGTATGCATATTTTGTTATTGATTTATATGAGTTTTTTATCATTAAAACTGCTGTGGCTGTCAAATATCACTATTGTAATCAAGATTTCGAGATTAACTTGAGAAATGTATAATCAATTTATTTTAACTATTTCAAGGCTACTCACACATTTCAACCATGACTGAGGGATACTGCAATTAGCATTATATTCTTCCTTTTAAGTTAATGCCCTGAGGCTCTACCCTACTGTTCCTTTTCCCTGGTATAAAAGATTGGGCCATGATTCAAAAAGCACTATTGACAATAAATACATTTACTGTAATTCCCAATTATCTTACAGAAAAAAAATACTGGCATGTAAATTTATCCAATCCACAAACCAAAAGCTTGCATGAGAAATGAGGTTTTAGTAATTAGTTTCACTTCTTTCTTTATTCACACTACCAAATTAAATGGTACTTTTTTCTCTTTTTTTTTTTTTTTTTTGAGACGGAGTCTTGCTGTGTCGCCCAGGCTAAAGTGCAGTGGTCCAATCTCGGCTCACTGAACCCTCTGCCTCCCGAGTTCCAGCGATTCTCCTGCCTTAACCTCCTGAGTAGCTGGGATTACAGGCACATGCCACCATGCCCAGCTAATTTTTGTATTTTTAATAGAGATGGGGTTTTGCCATGGTGGTCAGGCTGGTCTCGACCTCCTGACCTCATGTGATCTACCTGCCTCGGCCTCCCAAAGTGCTGGGATTACAGGAGTGAGCCACCGCGCCCAGCACTTTTTAAAAATATATAAAACCCTAACATGGAGCACACTTAAATTGATTAAAATTGCTGATGGAATAGGGAAAATTTTATTTCTAGCTTGTCCTGATTTTATTAGATTGTTAATGTAAATTTTACTGAAGTATAGCACATATACATGTAAGTGAACAAATAAGTGTAAATATCAATGAATTTACATAAAGTGAATAACTAGATCAAAAACAGAACATTTTTCTTCAGTATTAGAAGACCACATATGGCCCCTTTTAGGCATTCTCCCGAAAAGTAATCACAATCCTGATTCCTATTGCAATAGGTTAGTTTTGTCTGTTTTTAGACTTTACATCAATAGAATCAGAGTACTTTTTTTAATCCATCTTCTTTCCCTCAATATTTTGTTTCTTAGTTCATCCATCTTATTAGCATTTCAATGTCAACTGTTGGCTAATTCAGTGTGCTCAAAGCTTCAGTCACATATTTATTTTTCATTATTTTTGTCACATGCATATACCACTGGTTCTTTTATTTGTTTAATATTTCTTTGAAATTATCTATTTTATTAAACATAACCTCATTCTAAACTCTGAAATATATGAATCATTGAGGTTTTTTTGTGCTAGTTTTTTTTATTTTATTTAAAATAAACACTATTAAATTTTTAAAAATTGTACATGGAACGTTTAAAATAATTTCATACCACACTTTGTATTAACATTGTACCAAGAGGTCCAGTTGCAAAAGAGCTTTCAAAAATGACATTTTCTAGAAAATTTACTATATTCCAAGGCTATTCTTTTGCCTGGCTCACAAACTCACAAATTCAGATTCAGTCAGTATCCTCCAATTGTCCAAATCCTACAAAGCTTAATCAAACTGACAAATCTTATAAAACAACTTTAGAAAACCAGAGTCCTAATTTGAGAAAATGCAGTGAAAATTTCAACTGCCAGCCTGCCGGGGAACTCACATCAGTATGACCAGAATACTCTTTCCCTGAAGACTAAGCTATCTCTAAGGCCGACAAATCACCTAAAAGTTATTCCTGAGTGTCAACTAAGAACATGATAGCTTAGTAATGATCTTTAAGCCTTGCTGCCCTGGAAGCAAGCACTCTCGTCTCTCAGAGGTGAGCTGTGAATCACTTCTTTGGACTGTATAAAATTAATTCCATATCTGCTCTCAGCTGCCAATAACACTTCTCTCATTTCCAAGTATAGAGGTGCAGTGAGGGGAGGAATGCCTTGTTATTGATTTCATTCATTTTTGGAAGGGAAACTAATACTCGAAGAAGTTAACTAATTATACTCTAATAAGTGGTGAAGCCATGGTTTTTTCACAGATCTATCTCATTCTGATATGTATAGTTTTTCCATTATATCATATGACTTCACAAACTGGCTAGGCCATCTTCTCCAATCTATTTTGGTTCTCTGGAATTCAGTTTCTAGCTGTAAAAAAAAATGTTAAGGTATATTTTATTTTTCACTTGCAGTAGCACTTTCTAAGAGAGATAAAAACTGAATCTTGAGAAGTTCCAGCTCCAACATGGGCACAGGAGCCCATTACAGCCCATCTCTCCTGCTGCTTACAACTAAAAATTCTTAACAAAACATGTAAAAAAAAACCTGAGCATGCTGAACAATAAGGAAAATTTAGATGGATTAAGGGTGGCTGTCAACATTTAGAGAAGTGACTGATGAGATATGTTTCACTGTTTTCTTTTTTCTTTTTTATAGCTTCACTCTATGAGTGAGTTCCCAGCACAGCTGTGAGATGGTAGCAGCAGCACAGGCAGCTAATACTTTAATTACAACAAACAAACAAACAAACTTGGTTCGGCCAGAAAAACCATGTAAACGAGACTTTGATGGCTAGAGAATGAGTGGAGGGTCCCAGGGTGAAGAAAGTCAGAAGGGATGTATGGCTCCTAATTGTATAAACAAACCTGCTAAAGTCTTCAGACTCACTCTTGAGCTGTGCATGCACAGATCAGATGCAAACTAGCATTACAAAGCTTAAATATTGGGACTGGAATTTGAATCACCTTCCACAAAAGACAAGTCAGAACTTCCAGTCTGAATCTCATCAGGTTGATTGTCTGCTAAAGGAAAAACATCACCACTCCCCAGATTATAACAGGACCAGAGTCTAAATATTATAGCATTCAAAATGTCCAGGATACAATGAAAAATTATACAATATACTACGAAGCACCAAAAAGTGACTGATTTAAAAGAGAAAAAACAATAAACAGATGCCAGCCCCTAAAAAAACCCAGATGTTAAAATTATTAAAGCTACTATTATATCTATGCCCTATGACATAAACAAAAACAAATAAAATAAATAGAAAAAAAAAAGGGAAGATTTTAGACTAGAAAATGTAATCACTGAATTTTGTCTTTAAATTACTGATGAGCTTAAGAATATATAGAAAAAAGAGTCAGTGAACTTTCAGACAGATCAATAAAATTATCCAATTTTAAAAGCAGAAAATTAAAATAAACGGAGCCACAAAGACCAATGAGACAATATTAAAACATCTAATACATGTGTTCTTAGAATCTTAGGAGGAAAAACATTGTGGAAAAAAAATATTTGAAGAGATAGTGACCAAAAATTTGCCAAATTTAGTGAAAGATATAAATTTAGAGATTTGAAGCTCTGTGATCCTAACTCGGATAAACCAAACAAAACAACACATAGACAAATCATAGTCAAACTGCTGTAAAGCACAAAATAAATATTAAAAGTGTTTTGAAGGCAGCTATAGAAAAATAATATATTACATTCAGGAAAACAATTACTTACGTGTCTATGGATTTCTTATCAGAAAACATGGCAGCAAGATCACAGCAGAATATCTTTGAAGTGCTGAAAGAAAGAACCTTCAATTTAGAAACCTATATCTAGTGAAAACATCTTTCAGTAGTGAAGTAAAAGATAATCTCAGATACAAAAAAAAAAAAAAAACTAAGGGAATTTGTTACCACCAAAGTTGCTTAAATTAAAATGCTAAAGAAAGTTCTTTAGGCTGAAAAGAAATACTATCCAAGGGAAACTTTGGTCTTCAGGAATAAAGGAAAAGCAATATAAATTACAAATATCTGGGTAAACATAAAAATATAAAACATATGAAACATATATAACTGTTGAAAGTAAAAATTATAGCATTGTCTAATAGGTGTTTCAATGCATATGATAATTATAACAAAGATCAAGAACCTATATGATTGTAATGTGTCTACATTTTACTTGAAGTAGTACAATACTAACTGTAAGTAGACCCTGAAGTGTTAGATACATACACAGTATCCCTTTAAAATACACATGGAGGAGCCAAAAATGTAAAAATAAAATATAATACTAAAAATTATTCAAATAACCTAAATAAAGGTAAGAAAGAGATAGAAGAATAAGAATCAATAGTAAAAGGAAAAAATAATAAAATAGTTCTAAATCCAACACAATCATTTGATGAAATGTAAGTTATGTAAAAAGACCAATTAAAAAGCAGAAGTTATCAAATTGGATAAATAATGAATATCTATGCACTGTCTATAAGAAATCCACTTTAAATAAGAAAATATAAATGGATTCAAGGTAAAATATGAAAAAGGATATAGAATGCACATACTAATCAAAAGAAAACTGGAGTGGCTTTTTAAAGATGAATTATGTGCTGTTTGGTTTTTTTGTCAGTGAATGGAACTGTTTAATAGAGGGAGAACTCTGTAAGCAAGTGTTGAGAACATTCTATTGAAAAATATGTTTTAGCTTTGTACATAGGGCTTACCAGGATGGGTTTACATGTACATGTTCAAAAGTTAAATCAAAGTACACTTCTTTAATGGTGCATTTTGTGCTGCTTTGCTTCAGTTAATGGAAGTGTCTAAAACACAGAGAACCCTACAATCCAGTAATATAAAAACGTCAAACAAAATAAACTTCAGACCTCAAAGTAGACTTCAAAACAATCAATATAATGAGGGATTAAAAATAATTAAACAAGAATAATTAAAAGACTAAATCTGTAAGCACTTCAGAAAACTTCAAAATATTGAATCAGAAACTGACAGAAGTAAAAGGTAAAATAGATCAGTCTATAATAATAGTTGCAGATTTCAACATTCTTCTCTCAGCATTCAATATAACTTATAGACAAAAAATCAGTAAGGATAATAGAGGACTTGGGCAACATTAGCAACCAACTTAATTAGTATTTATATAACATTCTACCCAAAAAATGCAAAATATACATTCTTTTCCAGTGCATACAAAGCAATAATCAATATAGACAGAATTCTAGACCAGAATAAAAACTATAACAAATTTAAAAGAATAAAAATTAGACAAAGTATGCCTTTTTAATCCTAACAGAATTAAAGTAGAAATCAACCACACAAATATATTAGAAAAATCCCAAATGTTTGGAAATTAAATAACTGTAAATAACACATGGCATAAACTGGAATTCACGTGGAAAATCAGAGAATATTTCTAATTGAAAGAAAATAAAAATATTACATATTAAATTTGTAGGGTATAGCTTTACAAAGTGCTTACATGAAAATTTATCTAATTTTAAATTAATTATCAAACCAATAATTTAAATTTCCACCTTAGCAAATTAGTAAGAGAGCAAACTAAACCCAGAGCAAACAGAAAAAAGAAATCATACAGATAAGAGTAGAATGCATAAAATTGAAAACAGAAAATCAATAGAATACATCAATGAAAGCAAAATCTGTTTCTTTGGAAGGATAAATAAAATTTAATAGTCCTGTAAACAGACTTACCAAGAAAAAATAAAAGAATTTAAGAGGATACATCACTACTGACGCTACAAAAAGTAAAAAGTACTGACCCTGCAGACAGTAAAAAATAATGAAATATTACAAAATACTTTATGTCCATTAATTTAAAATTGGAAGTGAATAATCAGAATATTCCTAAATATTTTAAAGAAATTGAATTCATAGTTAAAACCATTCTACAAAGACAACTCTAGTTCCTTCTGTAAATTCTACCATATGTTGGAAAAAAGTACCAATTCTATACAAATCCCTCCTAAAAGTAGAAACAAACAATTCTCAACTCTTTTTTATAATACTCTGATCATCTTGATACCAAATCTTGACAAGGTAATTATAAAATAACAGAAAAAAACCTACAAATGTTGTAAATCAAATCCAGTAATATGAAAAAAATCAACTGGTGTTTATCTCATGAGTGCAGGCTTTTAAAATATTTTAAAACCAGTAAGAATGAATTAAGTCTTTAAAAAGAAACCCTGACAGTATTCCGTGCTGGTGGGAAGGCAAACTAACCAGAACTTGCTTATGTTACTGAAAAGAATACAAGATGGTACTACTATTTTGGAAAATAGTTTCACAGTTTCTTATAAAGTTAAATATACTTTTGTGTAACCCAGCAATTCTATTTCTTAGTACTCAAAAGATATAAAAAGTTATGTTCACATAAAAAATATAGAAGTTTGTAGCAACTTTATTAATAATCTATGAAAACTGAACACAACTCAAATGTCCAACAACTTGTGAATAAATAAGCTAACTATGATCCATTCATACAAAAAAATACCAGTTAGCAATAATTTTTAAAAAACTACTTATGGCCGGGCGCGGGGGCTCACACCTGTAATCCCAGCACTTTGGGAGGCCGAGGTGGGCAGATCACGAGGTCAGGAGATGAGACCAGACTGGCTAACACGGTGAAACCCCGTCTCTACTAAAAATACAAAAAAAATTAGCCGGGCGCGGTGGCGGGCGCTGGTAGTCTCAGCTACTCCGGAGGCTGAGGCAGGAGAATGGCGGGAACTCGGGAGGCGGAGCCTGCAGTGAGCCGAGATCGCGCCACTGCACTCCAGCCTGAGCGACACAGGGAGACTCCGTCTCAAAAAAAAAAAAAAAAACACTACTTTTACGTGTAGCAATATGAATGAATACCATATACATGATTCCATTTGTATAAAATTCTTGAGGAGTCAATATTGCAGGAGTAGAAAATAGATCAGTGGTTGACAAAGTCTGGGGTGAAGGCAGGAGTTGATTACAAAGAGATTTAAGGGGAATTGGGGAGATAGGTGGGCAGTGGAACTGTTCATTTTGATTATGGCAGTTGCTGTAAATTTTTGTGAAAACTCATAGAAATATACTCCAAAAAGAATGGATTATTGCATGTAAATTATAGCTAAATTTAAACAATATATAGTAAATGAGTTATAATGAGTGGGTTTATATTTGAATGTGATCATATAAGAAAAAGACAGTCATAAAATCAAATATTAGAATTTAAGTGTTGCTCATGACAGGGGAGATTTAACCAACGAACTTTGACTATTCTCGACATAAAGTATTCAAATTTTCTACCTTGGTCATTTAACTCTGGCATGAGGCCAGGTATGACCCTGTGATGCTGTTGTCAGCTAATGACTTTTTTCTGCAATATTTATTTCATTTTCTGGACAAAACAAAATAAGTGACTAGAAGGAGATATAAAAGTAAAAGAAGGAAAGAAAAGGAGAAAAAGGGAAAGAAGGGAATACTATATGTAACTTTATACAAATAAATTTGACAGCTCTGATGAAATGGGCATATTTCTTGAAAATTACAAATTATCACAACAAGAGAACCCAAAAAATAAAGATTTTATATTCACTGAAGAAACTGAACTTTTTACTGAAAAAAATTTATCTTTACCATGCACATACACACGCAAACCAAAAGCAAACTTCCAGGCACAAATGGTTTCACTGGGGAACTCTGCCAAACATTCAAGGTAGAAATGATACCAATACGACACAAATTACTTTTTAAAATAGAGAAGCATTTGGCATAACCTCATTGCCAAAACCTGACAGACTTCACTAAGAAAATAATCTGAAGATAAGCATCCCTCATAAACATGGGCACAAAAATTTTTTAACAAAATAGTAGTATACATTGAACCCAATAAGGCATAAAACTTATTACACATTATGACCAAGTAGCATTTGCCCCAGGAGCGCAAGGTTGGTTTAACGAATGAAAATCAAGTAATGTAAAGTACCATGTTACTATAATAAAAGAGAATAACTAATCTTTTAATGGATGTAGGAAAGATGTTTGAAGAAATTCAATATCCATAATTAAAGCAGCAGGCATAAAATATAAGATGATGTTCTGAAAATACACAAAGAACCATAAAAATATATGTTCCTATTATTACTGAGTATAGGCTGAGTATGTTGAGTGGGAATTCTTTAATCAATATTAACCTTTAACTGGAGCAGATTTTGCACTGGTTCTGTCTCGTAAATATGCTAGCCAAGAGGGAATCTGCATTTAATTCAAAGAAATTTGTCTTTGTGTGTTTGTTAGTTTTTTATAGGTAATGACAGAGAGCTGACACTGCACTTGAAGAAAAACATTCTAGCAGCAAAGATATTGTTTAATGCCCAAATTATTAAGATTATTCTTTCTCTCTCAAGAAAAAAAAAACATTAATAACAACTACTTCACGGGAAATAAACATACCATGAAATGAGACAGAACCGTTCACCCCCTTGGAAAGGGGGCTGAAGCCAGGAAGCCAAGTAATCTCGCTCAGCGGGTCCTACTCCCATGGAGCCCAGAAAGCTAAGAACAACTAGCTTGAAATTCTCGCTGCAAGCACAGCAGTTTGAAGTTGACCTGGGATGATTAAGCTTCGTGGAGGGAGGGGTGTCTGCCATTACTGAGGCTTTAATAGGGGTATTTCCCCTAACAGTGCTAAGGAGACTGGGAGGTCTGGGCTGAGCACAGCAAACCATCTGTGGCCAGACGGCTCCTCTAGATTTCTCCTCTCCAGACAGGGTATCTCTGAAGGAGGGGTAACAGCTCCAGTCAGGGGCATACAGACAAAACCCCCATCTCCCTGGGACAGAGCACCTGGAGGAAGGGCTGGCTGTTTACGCAGCTTCAGTGGATTTTCATTCCTGTCTGCCAGCTCTGAAGAGAGCAGCTGATCCTGACAAGAGGGATTCAACCAGCACAGCTCACCAGCTCTGCTAAGGGACAGACTGCCTTCTCAAGTAGATCCCTGACCCCTGTGGCTCCTGAATGGAAGAGACCTCCCAACAGGGGTCAACAGACACCTCATACTGGAGAGCTCCAGCTGGCATCAGGAAGGAGTAGCAGCAATCCTTGCTGTTCTGCAGCTTCTGCTTGTGATACCCAGGCGAACAGGGTCTGGAGTGGACCTCCAGCAAACTGCAGCAGACGTGCAGAAGAGGGACCTGACTGTTAGAAGAAAAACAAACAAACAGAAAGCAACAATATCAACATCAACATAGAGGACCCCCACACAAAAACCCCATCCAAAGGTCATCAGCCTCAAAGATCAAAGGTAGATAAATTCACGAAGATGAGGAAAAACAGCACAAAAAGCTAAAAATTCCAAAACCCAGAATGCCTCCTCTCCTCCAATTGATTGCAACTCCTCTCCAGCAAGGGCACAAAAATGGATGGAGGATGAGATTAATGAATTGACAGAAGTAGGCTTCAGAAGGTGGGTAATAACAAACTCCTCTGAGCTAAAGAAATATATTCTAACCCAATGCAAGGAAGTTCAGAACCTCGATAAAAGGTTATGAGGGGGCCAGGTCCGGTGGCTGACACCTGTAATCACAGCACTCTGGGAGGCCAAGGTGGACAGATCATGAGGTCAAGAGATTGAGACCATCATGGGCAACATGGTGAAACCCTGTCTCTACTAAAAATACAAAAATTAGCTGAATGTGGTAGTGCACACCTGTAGTCCCAGCTACTCAGGAAGCTAAGGCAGAAGAATCACTTGAACCTGGGAGGCACAGTTGCAGTGAGCTGAGATCACGCAACTGCACTCTAGCCTGGCAACAGAGTGAGACTATATCTCAAAAAATAAATAAATAAATAAAAATGGTTACAGGAACTGCTACCTAGAATAACCAGTTTAGAGAGGAACATAAATGACCTGATGGAGCTGAAAAACACAACACAAGAACTTCATGAAGCATACACAAGTATCAATAGCTGAATCAATCAAGCAGAAGAAAGGATATCAGAGATTGAAGATGAACTTAAAATAAGGCATGAAGACAAGATTAGAGAAAAAAAGAATGAAAAGGAATGGACCAAGCCTCCAAGATATGTGGGACTATGTGAAGACACCCAATCTACAATTGATTGGTGTGCCTGAACGTGATATGGGGAATGGAACCAAGTTGGAAAAAACATTTCAAGATATTATCCAGGAGAACTTCCACAACCTAGCAAGTCAGGCCAACATTCAAATTCAGGAAATACAGAGAGCATCACTAAGATACTTCTTGAGAACAAGAACCCCAAGACACATAATTGTCAGATTCTCCAAGGTAGAAACAAAGGAAAAAATGTTAAGGGCAGCCAGAGAGAAATGGCAGGTTACCTACAAAGGGAAGTCCATCAGACTAACGTGGATCTCTCTGCAGAAACCCTACAAGCCAGAAAAGAGTGGGGGCCAATATTCAACATTCTTAAAGGAAGGAAATTTCAACCTAGAATTTCATATCCAGCCATACTAAGCTTCATAAGTGAAGGAGAAATAAAATCCTTTACAGATAATCAAATGCTGAGGGATTTTGTCACCACCAGGCCTGCCTTACAAGAGCTCCTGAAGGAAGCTCTTATAATATGGAAAGAAAAAAACAATACCAGCCACTGCAAAAACACACCAAAATATAAAGACCAATGATACTGTGAAGAAACTGCATCAAGTAATGTGCAAAATAACCAGCTAGCATCATGATGACAGGAACAAATTCACACATAACAATATTAACCTTAAAGGTACATGGGCTAAATTCCCCAACTAAAGGACACAGACTGGCAAATTGGATAAAGAGTCAAGACCCACCAGTGTTCTGTATTCAGGAGACCCATCTCACAGGCAAAGACACACATAGGCTCAAAATAAAGGGATGGAGAATATTTACCAAGCAAATGAAAAGAAAACAAAAAAAGCAGGGATTGCAGTGTTAGTCTCTGATAAAACAGATTTTAAACTAACAAAGATCAAAAAAGAGAAAGAATGGCATCACATAATGGTAAAGGGATGAATGCAACAAGAAGAGCTAATTATCCTAAATACATAATGCACCTAACATAGGAGCACCCAGATTCGTAAAATAAGTTCTTAGTGACCTACAATGAAACTTAGACTCCCACACAACAATAGTGGAAGACTTTAACACCCCACTGTCAATATTAGATCAATGAAACAAAATTAAGGAGGATATTCAGGACTTGAACTCAGCTCTGGACTAAGAGGACGTAATACACATCTACAGAACTCTCCACCCCAAATTAACAGACTATACATTCTTCTCAGCACCATATCGCATTTATTCTAAAACTGACCACATAATTGGAAGTAAAACACTCCTCAGCAAATGCAAAAGAACAGAAATCATAACAAACAGTCTCTCAGACCACAGTGCAATCAAATTAGAACTCAGGATTAAGAAACTCACTCAAAACCACACAACCACATGAAAACTGAATAACCTGCTCCTGAATGACTACTGGGTAAATAATGAAATTAAAGCAGAAATAAAAAAGTTCTTTGAAACTAATGAGAACAAAGACACAACGTACCAGAATCTCTGGGACACATTTAAAGCAGTGTGTGGAGGGAAATTTATAGCACTCCATGCCCACAACAGAAAGCAGGAAATATCTAAAATCAACATCCTAACATCACAATTAAAGAAGCAAGAACAAACAAATTCAAAAGCTAGCAGACAACAAGAAATAATGAAAAGCAGAACAGAAATGAAGGAGATACAGACACACAACACCCTTCAAAAAATCAATGAATCCAGGAGCTGGGTTTTTGAAAAGATTAACAAAATAGATGAAAAACTAGCTAGACTAATAAAAAAGAAGAGAGGTGAATCAAATACACACAATTGAAAAATAATAGGGGGATATCACCACTGATCCCACAGCAATACAAACTATCATCAGAGAATACTACAGACACCTCTACACAAATAAACTAGAAAATCTAGAAGAAATAGATAAATTCCAGGACACATATACTCTCCCAAGACTAAACAGGAAGAAGTCAAGTCCCTGAATAGACTGATAACAACTTCAGAAATTGAGGCAATAATTAATAGCCGACCAACCACAAAAAGTGCAGGACCAGATGCATTCACAGCCAAATTCTACCAGAGGTACAGAGAGGAGCAGGTACCATTCCTTCTAAAATTACTCCAAACAACAGAAAAAGAGGGACTCCCCCTAACTAATTTTAAGAGGCCAGCATGATCCTGATACCAAAACCTTGCAGAGACACAACAAAAAAAGAAAATTTCAGGCCAATATCCCTGATGAACTTCAATGTGAATATCTTCAATAAAATACTCAGAAACCAAATCCAGCAGCATATCAAAAAGCTTATCCACCGCAATCAAGTTGGATTCATCCCTGGGGTGCAAGACTGGTTCAAATGTAATCCATCACATAAACAGAACCACTGACAAAAACCACATAATTATCTCAATGGATGCAGAAAAGGCCATCAATAAAATTAAACATCACTTCATGCTAAAAACTCTCTATAAACTAAGTATTGATGGAATATATCTCAAAATAACAAGAGCTATTTATGACAAACCCATAGCCAATATCATACTGAATGGGCAAAAACTGGAAGCATTCCCTTGGAAAACTGGCACAAGACAAGGATGCCCTCTCTCACCACTCCTATTTGACATAGTACTGGAAGTTCTGGCCAGGGCAACCAGGCAAGAGAAAAAATAAGGAGCATTGGAATAGGAAGAGAGGAAATCAAATTGTCTCTGTTTGCAGATTATGTGAATGTATATTTAGAAAACCCCATCGTCTTAGCCCAAAATCTTCTTAAGCTGATAAGGAACTTCAGCAAAGTCTCAGGATACAAAATCAATGTGCAAAAATCACAAGCATTCCTATACACCAGCAATAGACAAGCAGAGAGCCAAATAATGAGTGAACTCCCATTCACAATTGCTACAAAGAGAATAACATACCTAGAAATACAACTTACAAGGGACGTGAAGGAACTCTTCAAGGAGAACTACAAACCACTACTCAAGGAAATAAGAGAGGATGCAAACAAATGGAAAAACATTCCATGCTCATGGATAGGAAGAATCAATATCGTGAAAATGGCCATCCTAACCAAAGTAATTTATAGATTAAATGCTATTCCCATCAAGCTCCCATTAACTTTGTTTACAGAATTAGAAAAGCTACTTTAAATTTCATATGGAACCAAAAAAGAGTCCATATAGCCAAGACAATCCTAAGCAATAGAACAAAGCTGGAGACATCACACTACCTGATTTCAAACTATACTACAAGGCTACAGTAACCAAAACAACATGGTACTGGTACCACAACAGATATATAGACCAATGGAACAGAACAGAGGCCTCAGAAATAACACCACACATCTACATCCATCTAATCTTCGACAAACCTGATGAAAACAAGCAATGGGGAAAGGCTTCCCTATTTAATAAATGGTGTTGGGAAAACTGGCTAGCCAATGTGGAAAGCAGAAACTGGACCCCTTCCTTATACCTTATATAAAAATTAACTCAAGATGGATTAAAGACTTAAATGTAAAACCCAGAACAATAAAAACCCTAGAAGAAAACCTAGGCAATACCATTCAGGACATAGGCATGGGCAAAGATTTCATGACTAAAACACTAAAAGCAATTTCAAGAAAAGCCAAAATTGACAAATGGGATCTAAATAAACTAAAGAGCTTCTGCACACCAAAAGAAACTATCATCGGAGTGAACAGGCAACCTACAGAATGCGAGAAAATTTTTGCAAGCTACCCAACTGACAAAGGTCTAATATTCAGAATCTACAAGGAACTTAAACAAAGTTACAAACTAACAAAAACCCATCCAAAAGTGGGCGAATGATAAAAACAAATACTTTTCAAAGAAGACATTTATGCAGCCAACAAACACGTGGAAAAAAGCTCATTATCACTGGTCATTAGAGAAATGCAAATCAAAACCACAATGAGATACCATCTCACACCAGTTAGAATGGTGATCATTAAAAAGTCAGGAAACAACAGATGATGGCAAGGCAGTGGAGAAATAGGAACACTTTTACACTGTTGGTGGGAGTGTAAGTTCGTTCAACCATTGTGGAAGACAGTGTGGTGATTCTTCAAGGATCTAGAACCAGAAATACCATTTTACCCAGCAATCCCATTACTGGGTATATACCCAAAGAATTATAAATCATTCTACTATAAAGACACATGCACACATATGTTTACTGCAGCACTATTCACAATAGCAAAGACTTAGGACCAACCCAAATGGGCATCAATGATAAACTGGATGAGGAAAATGTGGCATATACACACCATGGAATACTATGTAGCCATAAAAACAGAATGAGTTCATGTCCTTTGCAGGGACATGGATGAAGCTGGAAGCCATCATTCTCAGCAAACTATCACAGGAACAGGAAACCAAACACTACATGTTCTGACTCATAAGTGGCAGTTGAACAATGAGAACACATGGACACAGGGAGGGGATGGAGGAAGTGGCAGGGAAGGAGATCCCATAGCAATACAAAAGAAAGGGAGGGAGTGAACTGCATTGTTCAAAGGGAGTCCCTGAACTACTGGAGAGCTCACCCAGCAGTGGAGACACTGAAGAAAATTGTTCAGGCAGCTGCTGGTCTGCCACTGTGAGAAGCTGTCCATTGGGTCAAGGGTCCAAATTTACTTAAGCCAGGTGGTTTGTTGGGGCTACTGGAAGAAGGCTAGCTCTGGTACTGATGGAAAGCTTTTTCTTCTCTCACTGGGGAGACGTAGGGCATTCTCATTGCCAATGGCCTTTTTGCTTATAGTATGCACACTGATTCTGGCCCAGGGGCTCTTCTCTGGGCATCCCAGATGCTGATCTCACAACACTTTCTCAGGATGAGTAACCCTGAGGGGGTAGGAGGCTTAAAGAAACTGTTAAAAATTACATTTTAGGGTTATTTATTTTGTTTTATATTTATCTCTTTTGCCCAGTTCCCATTGTTATAAACTTTAAAAGCCAAGTTTAAATGTTGGCTCATAGAGGTTTGAAGTCCCATCACTGCTTTTTGTAGTCTCCTTCTAATGTCAGGGGCAGACTGAGTAATAAAATATATACTACTCAGGTAACTCTCAAATATATATGTGTGTGTGTGTATGTGTGTGTGTGTATGTATATATGTATACATACACACACATACACACACACCACTCAGGAGTGCTTGTCCTTCTGGGGAGTCTGGGTCTGCATTAGTATATATCCTGCAACTAAGAAGCCCTAAAATAGAGTGGGATTTTTGTTTTTCTCTAACCTCGTCATAAGTAACTGGCTTAACCATATAATTTTTCCCCCACTTTTCTTCCACAGCACAGCAAGCAGATGACAATACTTGCAAGTCATGGCAAGTTAAAGAACATGGTCAACTTAACAAACTCTTCTGTAAATTTTTCTGGATCCTCTAGAAACTGGTCAAATTTTTCCCTATCTAAAGCCAAATCACACATAGAAAATGGCACATGCGTTCTAAGTGTTTCTGTATTTCCATCACCTACCTCCTGCAATGGACATAGATTTGACTTTAGGAACTAATATGTGGCCCCACTCTTGGTGGTATTGGTTGGGCTTACTTTCTTGGGCAGTGGGAGATACAGGCAGGGGCTACTTGGAAAACAGAAAGGGGTGCTTGATGACCTTGGGGTGGAATCTTTTTTTTAGATAACTGGCGGGATCCCCCTCAGAATTGGGGGACTGAGGAGACTCTAAGGAGGGATAGGACTTGTAGGGGGAACAGCTAGGAGCAGATCCCTTAGTTGTGGCTTCCCAGTGCCTGGAAGTAATGTGAGTCAGTAAAGGTTCATAAAGGCCTGTACATAAGGGACCTTTTCCCAGTTTCCTTTTTTTTTTTTTTAAAAAAAAGAATATGTTCAATATGCAAATTAAGAGACAGGTTTTTGTTGTTGTTGTTTTTTTTTTTTTTTTTTTTTGGAAAAAGTGTGGTATTTCTGGGTCATTGCCATGGAAAGGGGTGGTAATTTTCAGGTGCAGCCATGTCAATGGTAAACTGACATGGTGCTGGTGGTGAGGTGCTCTTATGAAGAAGTGCTTTCACCTCTTCTCTGTTTCAACTAGCCTTCAATCTGGCCCAGAGACAAGCCCCCACCTTTGGAGTCAAGCCCTGCCTCCTACCTCAAGCCCTCTTACATATGGATTTTCTTCTACCTCTGCCACCCTGGAAACAGCAGGACCAACCCCCTCCTCTTCCTGCTTCTGTTCAAAGTAAAGATAAGGATGAAGACCTTAGGATGCACTTCAACATAATGAATAGTAGACATGCTTTTCTCTTCCTTATGATTTTCTTAATAACATTTTCTTTTATCTTACTTTCTTATAACAATACATGATATAATGCATATAGCACAGAAAATATATGTTAATCAGCTGTTCCTGTTATTGATAAGGCTTCCAGTCAGCAGCAGGCTATGAGTGCTTAAGTTTTGGGGAACTAAAAAAAATATACGCAGATTTTTTACTACAAGGGGGGTTAGCATCTCTAACCCCAGCTATTGTTCAAGGATTAATTGTATATGTACATTTTGTATTAAAAGGAGAAAAGCGATACATTGGGGCAAATGTTAATAATGATTCTCTTTGAAATTATAAAACGTTCTAATATTATCATATATTTTAAAGTTTTTTTCTGAATTTTATAGGTAGAATGCTTTATTAAATCATATATTTTTAAAATAAACAACCTCTAAGTTATAAGAATTGTGAAATATTACTAAGCAAATCAACTACATCTTTAAAATTATTCACTTTCCCTTTCAATAGGTATTTCTAAGGCTTCCTAAAATTGTCTGAATTAAACAAGCATGTTTTGCTTTCAAAAAAAAAAGCGGGGGGGAAATTTCACGTGAATCACATAATCTAGTCTGTCACTTTCAACACTGAAACATCACATCCATTTCTAGAGCAACAGGTGCTTGGAGATCCCCCTCTGTAGGAGTGACTGAAGTATTGGCTTGAGCCCTTCATGGTCTCTCCACAGATCTTTGTCCAGATCAACAAGTACATTTTTCCAAGTGGCTGCCTGTGTTGAAAATAATGTTCAAAAAGGATAGTGCATTCCCTAACAGCTGCTCCAAATAATAAAATGATGACATTTTATTGGTGCATTTTCTTCTCTAATGTGTTTCTACACACATCATCTCATATAGTAACAGCCTAGAAACTTCCTACAGCAGCAACACATCCTAGAGCGATTTTGTACCTCATCTTCTCAAGCACATTTGCTTTCAAACTGCAACAAGAAACTGTACCAAGAAAATCAAACAGATGGGCCTGGCTTGAGTAGGTGGTGAGATACTGAGGCAGGAGACTAGGGTCTGGAGGCAGGGAACCTAAGGCTGTGTCACGCCAACTTACTAGAACTAAATTGAAAGGAAACCCCTAATTGTCCATGCCTAAGTTACAAAAGGCCAGAGGCTACTCCGTTTGCAAACTCCACCTTTTCTGCATGGCAGATGGGAAGTCAGCTGTCCACAATAAATCAAACTGATTGCAGGTCCCTCTTCCTTTGCAACTTTGTAATTTCACTCCAGCCTTTGAATGGTTGCTGTGCACAACTGATCAGACTGATTGCAGGTGGAGTCTTCACTTTTTACAACCAATCTGGTGTTTGCAAAGGAGTGTGGCCATCCTAACTTGACTATAGCATCTGGTTCACTGTTTTATGCAACCAATCAGGCGGATTGCAGGCTACCACTTCATTTACATGAGGTGAGCATGTAGTGGCCAGGAAACTTCTAGGCAGTATTTGGACCCAAGAAGATTCTGTGTCTGGGCCCCTGAGCCACTGCTCAGTCCGCTCCCACACTATGGGGTGTACTTTCATTTTCAATAAATCCCTGCTTTTGTTCTTTGATTGCTTCATTCTTTCTTTGCTTTGCTGAACGTTTTGTACAATTCTTTGTTCAAAATGCCAAGAACGTGGACAACTTGCAGTCATGACCCTCTACTGGTGACAGCAGAGAAGGAATAGGAAATGATATCTATTGGATGCCTAAGTGTGATATAGGCACAGTGTGAGGACCTTTTACCCATGCTAATGTATGTTTTTTTGACTAAGGGACTTTTATCCTGAGGATAATAAAAGTGGGTGAAACTAAAATAAACACATATTCAAATCAAAGTACAAAAAGAAGTGTAACATTTTATTCATTGGAATTCCTCTTGGGATCACACAAGGAATACCTGCAAATCCTCCATCCTTACCCTGCAAAATACTTTGTTATTAACTCTGTGACATCTACAAAACAACCTTAGATCTTCTTCATTTGATCATGTGGCTCAGTTTTCTGTTACTATGTAAATGTTTCATGTATAGGAGACACTTGGGGCCTTAGTCATCATTTACAGCAGTGGTTCTCAAAGTGTGGTCCCTGGCCTAGCACCATCAACATCACCAGGGAACTCTCTAGAGAAGCAAATTGTGGGGTCCAAGAATTATAATTTAAACCAACTAAATCAGAAACTAAGAGTGGAGAGAGAGGGGTATCTTAGTAATCTATGCTTTTTACAAGTCCTACAGGTGGTTCTGATATAGCCACAAGTTTGAGAAGCCCTAGTAGTTAACAAGAGTGGTCAGATAGTTTTTTAAACTATAATCATTAAATCTGGTGTTTCTCTTTTTCTTGGGCCCTCTCTCCATTCAATCTGCTAGTTCAGGTTTGCTCTATATTAGCAGCAGAGTTCCCTGCTGAGACAAAGTTTACTTTGTGTCTTAATTCAGACTATAGGCTGATGCTGGACACTGTGGCTCATACCTGTAATCCCACCAAACAAGAAAAGCATTCCCTGGGGAGAGAAAATGAAGGGAGGGTTGCAATGACAGTGTAAACATTGACAGTTCCCAAAAAGTGTGGTTCAGCACACTACCCTTTGGGAGCGTCACTGACATGGCCTTAGACCTGTGACCTCACAGTCATACAAATAATGCTAATAATCATCATAATAACAGTAGCTTCCATATATAAAGCACTTAACAGGTGCTAGATGCTGTTCTAAGTACTTAACTCACTCGACCCTCTCAACAACCTTGTGAGGCAGGCACTACTATTATCCCTGCTTTACAGATAAGGATATTGAGAAGTCCAGTTGCTCAGTAAAGGTCACGCAGCATGTAAATGGGCAAGCTGGGATTGCAACCTAGGCAGTCTGGATCCAGAATTCATGCTTATAACCACTTTGTTATGCTGTCTGATTCTGAGGGCACATGAGCAACCAAACTGAATAGCATTTAAACATCTGTGAGTTGTGCCACTAACACATAGGAAGAATACAGATAGATATTTAGAGGAGAAGGCATAAATAGATTAGTTGAATCTAATTAAACGGTGAGGCAATTTTCATGAGGAGGCATAATAAATAGGTAATGTGGAAAGTGAATCCGGAAGATGCAGTCTGTGAAGTGAGATGGACAGTCAGAAGGAACAAATGTAGAACACGTCTCAGTCTGGCAGGCAAGAATCCCATTGGCATTCCAGACAGCACCCTCTCAGGTCATTAAAAACCTCAGCCACTAGAGAATGTAACCTCAGAAATTATTTGAAAGTGTTACCCTAAATATTTTGGCTTAGCATAATTATTTCATTAGTTGGTAGCATTTTTCAACACAGAGAAGATTTATAATGAGATATAGAAATACTTAAGCAAATCCAAGCTATAATATGAACATTATGTTCTAAATCTGTGCATGTGTGGTGTGTCTGAGAATTTATAATGATCAGGAGTATTTGATCTATTAAAATAATAGGTTATACTTATAATTCTAATTCAAAAATTAATGCACAATTGAGTAATTGGTTTATATTTTCTATTCTTTTTACTGAAGTATGCCTTTTAAAAATACAAAGAAAAAAATATGTTAGCAAATAATTAACATTTTTATTCACAATTTTTCTCCTCCTCTTTATTCCCTATAGCAACCTTTTTTCAGTCTTAGGAGAAAATACTATTAAGATTTTGTTTATATACTAGTAGACTTATAATTTTATTTTATTTTTTTGAGACGGAGTCTCGCTCTGTCGCCCAGGCTGGAGTGCAGTGGCCGGATCTCAGCTCACTGCAAGCTCCGCCTCCTGGGTTTACGCTGTTCTCCTGCCTCAGCCTCCCGAGTAGCTGGGACTACAGGCGTCTGCCACCTCGCCCGGCTAGTTTTTTGTATTTTTCAGTAGAGACGGGGTTTCACCGTGTTAGCCAGAATGGTCTCGATCTCCTGACCTCGTGATCCACCCATCTCGGCCTCCCAAAGTGCTGGGATTATAGGCGTGAGCCACCGCGCTCAGCCGACTTATAATTTTAAACTGAATTCTTACTAAGATATTGTGAACAATATTAGAACATTAAATAGAACTTGAGATTCACCATGCGTATAAGTTATTCAATTGATAAGAATAACTTAGGTACTTAATTGAGGTGCTTAAAAAGAAAGAGAATATATTAAATTTACAGACACAATTTAAAATACTATTTAAATGAGTTTAACAGAGTGTGTAAATAGGGCCAAGTAATCATTACAATGAAAGAGTGTATTTACTCCAGTTTCTTCTTCTTGCACATTCAGGAAAATTATATTTCCCAGCCCCACTGACAGGTTGGAATCTTATAATTGAGTTCTTGCCTGTAGAAATGTGTCACTTTGGTCTAAGATGGTTAAGAGCAAGAATAAGTGAAAGTGAAGTACTCTGAGATGGCACAGTTGCAAAAAGAAAGCAGCCCAGATCCTTGAGTAATTTTTGGAGGACAAATGCCCCCAAAAATTACCTGACCTGTATCAGACTGTGACAAGAGCAAGAAATACACCTTTATTACAATTAAGAGCCTGAAATTTGTTACTGCAGCATAACTGAGCTTATCCTGATTAAAATAGCAATCAAGGCTCCCTTAAAATGGATTATTGGAATCTAATAGATTTATCAATAAAAATAAGAGTTTAAAACTTAACTTAAAATGTTAAGGAATGGCCGGGAGTGGTGGCTCACGCCTGTAACCCCAACACTTTGGGAGGCCGAGGCGGGTGGATCATGAGGTCAGGAGATTGAGACCATCCTGGCTAACACGGTGAAACCCTGTCTCTAATAAAAATAAAAAATAATAAAAAATAAAAAATAAAAAAATTAGGCGTGGTTGCACGTGCCTGTAGTTCCAGCTACTTAGGAGGCTGAGGCAGGAGAATCACCTGAACCTGGGAGTTGGAGGTTGCAGTGAGCCAAGATCATAGCAATGCACTCCAGCCTGGGTGACAGAGCAAAGATTCCATCAAGAGAGGAGAGGAGAAGGAGAAGAAGGAGAAGGAGAAGGAGAAGGAGAAGGAGAAGGAGAAGGAGAAGAGAGGAGAGGAGAAGGGAAGGAGGGAGGGAAGGAAAGGAAGGAAAAGGAAGGAAAGGGAAGGAGGGAAGGAAGGAAGGAAGGAAGGAAGGAAGGAAGGAAGGAAAGAAGGAAGGAAGGAAGGAAGGAAATGTTAAAGAACAGTACCTACAGCTAGGTACTGTAACTTTAGTAAATTTTGCACTAGTTTTGACCTCTCATTTTATTATAGAAAAAATTTAACCTATAGAAAGTTGAAAATTATTACAGTCAGTACCTATGTGCCCACCACATAGAATGTACAATTAAGAATTACCAGGCTTACTTTATCAAATATTTGTTCTTATGTTTATATTCTATTAATCAGCAGTCCATCTTATTTTGATGTATTTCAAAGTAAATTTCAGACATCAATACATCACCCTAAAATACTCAGCATATATATATCATTAAGTATAGTTCAATATTTTCTTTTGAGATAAAATGTATATACAGTGAAATGCACAAATTGTAAATGTACTGTTTAGTGTGTTTGGACAAAAGCACACCTGTGCAACTCCAAATCTTGTCAAGGTTCATAATATTTTCATCACACAGAAGGTTTTTTCAGGCACCTTTCCAAGTGATCCCTACCCACACCTTGAGAGGCAACCATTTTTCTGAATTTTTCCACCATAGTTTTGACTTTTCTAGAGCTTTATGTAAATTTAATCATGCAGTATGTACTCATTTGTGTAAGACTTCTTTCACTCAGCAAAATGTTTTTGAGATTTATCCATGTTGTTGCATGTATCAGTAATTTGTTTCTATCTATTGCTGAGTAGTAGTATTCCTGTATGACTACACCATAGTTTGTTTCTACATTTTCTTATTAATAAATTTTTAGACTATTTCCAGTTGAGTAATTAAGAATAAAGCTGATATGAATATTGTCATATAAGTCTTTTATATGTTTTTATTATTCTTAGAAAAATATATAGGCATGAAATCGGTGGGTCATAGGGAACATACATCTTTGGTTCTATAATAAACTTCCCGAGCTTTACTCAAAGTGACTGTACCATTTTACATTCTCACCAAAAGACCATTTTACATTCTCACCAAAAGTATATAAGAGTACTGTTTTACTCCACATCCTCATCAACATTTTGATCCATCTTTTGAATTTTAGCCACGCTGGTGGGTGTATAATAGAATCACATTACGTTTTTGATTTGCACTTCCTTGATGATTAATGATATTGAGTTATTTTCCTTTGTGGTGTCTGTTCAAATACTTTTGCCCATTTTTTATTGGATTATTGGTCTTTTTGTTGTTAAGTTGTAGAAGTTTTTTATATATAAGAATACCATTCTTATATATCCTGGATACCATTCTTATATATTCTGGAAATGTTTTGCAAACATTTTCTCCCAAACTGTGGCTTACCTACTCATTTTTTTAACAATGTTACTTAAAGAGCACATTTTAGTCTCAAGGAAGTCTTATTAATGTTAATTTTATGGTTATCACATTATGTAGCCTAAGAAACCTTTGTCTATGCTAAATCATGAAGATACTCTAATGCTTTCATCTAAAAGCTTTTCAATGCTTTTATGTTTAGGTATGTGACCCATTTCTAATTTGTTTTATGTTTGGTGTAAGATAGAGGTTGAGGTCAATTATTTTCCCACATACAGACCCATTTATCCCAGTATTATTTCCTTTCCCCACTGGATTGCTTTGGAGCCTTTGGCAAATATCAAACAACTCTGAACATTAGCTTTTAAAACCAAAGTATTTTGTGCATGAAAGATGCCCTCAAGGACACCATAAAATTTATAATCAAGAAACAGTAAAAAAGAAAATCATTTTGTGGGATCCAGTACAGAAGGACGTTGGGCCAATTTCTTGGGGAAGCCATAGAGGAAGGCAGAAATGATATAGAAAACAAAGCACCACAGACTCTGACTAGGCAACATAATGCTAGAGCCCATCAGTTTACTGTGCTTCAGCATGGATCCAGAATGAGTCCCATGTACCAATCATGACAAAAAAGTAGTAAGTGGTCTCCTTACTACTTGATGGAACCATGCAGGTGGGAAGGAAGGACAAGTAAGACTAGCCTGCCCAGAATGGTGACCAAGAACAAGGTAGGATGATGGACATCTCAATTAACACTAACGAAAAAAGATGGTGTCAGGGTTGAAATATAATGTCTCCCGCCCAAACACAACCTGAGTTCTTGCCACTAGATAAGTCTGGGAACTTAAAGAAACCCAGAGTAAATAGGGTAGAAAAGCCAAAGTGACCAAAATATAAACTTTCATGTCAATGGTCTAGAAATTTGAAACAGAAATGAATTTGAATTGGATTTCCCATACACTTGTATTTCTAGACTAGGATTTGTACTCATTGTGCATTCGTTATTCAGGTGCCATTTTTTAATACAAGTGCTTATAAGGGAAGGTAAAAAATAATAAAATTTTCAGGAATCTGAAGGAGGATTATAGTATACCATAAACTGGGGCAAAAAACAGAAGAGATTATGCCTCTTGACAACTCTTATCAACAGGAGTAGGAAAGGTAAGACCACAGATCCCACCCAAGCGTGTAATTTTTACTAAGAACCCAGGACTAAGAACTATCTAGAAATTTACTCTGTCTTTCCTATGTGGCCTGTACCACAGGATAACCAAATAGCTGAAAAGAGAAAATTCTTCTTTATAAAAGAATTCCAACTAATTAATATAGAAGGAATGATGCATTAGAATATCCCTATTTTATAACTTCTACAAATATAATGGTTTTAGATGATCATCAATGACTGATAAATTATAAACTATAAATTATAAAATTCATGAACAATTTTTATAATGAATAGATCAGACTAGTAACACTTAACCCTACTAATTGATCTTAGCATCACAAGAGAAACAACCAGAAATTATGTGCCTCCTGAAATTATACAATAAAAAGTACTTCCTATAAATTTTTGCCAATAAAATTTTAAAAATATATTTAGTCAGAATCAGAGCAGGCCTCTAGATCTAAGTACTAGTTTTGGAAAGTAGAGTTAGAACATGTAATGTGATCGATAATATCAGACAGGCAATAGGCAAAATCTAAAAAATTATAGGAAATTCTACAGAAAACAATGACCAAGTGTTTTTAACAAATAAAGAGAGAGAAATAAAGAGAGAGGTTCCTAAAGATTAAAAGAATCTTGAAACACTAAAAGACACGTCAGCCCAATACAATGGATGGACCTTGCTTTTTGTAAAAAAAAAAAAAAAAAAAAAGAAGAAAAAAGAAAGAATAAAAAGGTTAAAAAAAAAATCAACTATGAGAAAATAAAAAAATTGAATATTGACTAATAATTTGATGATATTAAGAAGTCATTGGTAAGTTTTTAAATGTTCAATGGTGTTGTAATTCTTTTTTAAAAAGTCTTGTATTTTACTGGCATATACTAAAGTATTTATGAAGAAAATTATATGATGACTGGGAATTGCTTCAAAATAATCCAGTGGTAGGGAGTGGTAAAAGTAAAAAGGTATAGAAAAAATAAGATTGGCCATATTTGATAATTGTTGAAGGTAGGGCATAGGTAAACAGAGATTCAGTATCTTATTCTGTCTACTTTTGTTTAGGTTTTAAAGTTGAAGAAGTTCAAAATAGCTTTAAAAGCTGTCAACAGGAATAAAGATACAATTAGAATGACTTTATTCTGAGCATTTGCTTGAGAAATATTGCCTTTATGATCAAGATGAAGAGAATAAATACAAGAGTTGATGTTCAATGTGACTAGAACACTGACAATAAAAAGATTTCACTAAAGCCTCCTATTAAACCTTTTCCAGTAAACAACGTATTTCTTTTTACATTTGTTCCACATAGCAATAGCAGTCATCATTCTTGGACCAAGGGATTAATTAAATAAGATGGCTAGCAAAAGAAAATACCTATTATGATATCAAAGCTGCATAGCTGCAGTGATGGATGCAAAGTGTCTGCACCTATTCCTGTAAGAGCACAACCAAAAATTCATACCAGAACCTGTAGGAGAGATTTTGAACAGGTAATTGGAAAACACTTTCAATTCTGAACTCTATTCCACATCTCATTTCTATGCCTGAAACCTCAACTGTTTATCAGTAAGTTATGATTTATTTACTGTTCTTTTATTGAGAGATGGAATTGGGTTTTAAAAACTTGAGCATAAATCCTATTTAGTTACCAAAATGGGGGATACACAGCCAGCATCAAGAGTAGATGCTCATAGTTCATTCCAAAGGAGGAGGACACAGGTTCTGAGTGGATGAATTAATGGTTATAGCAAATTTTTTAAGAGGTTTGGTCCATACTTAGAGGTCAGCTAATTGTTGTTGTCTGATGAGTTCGGTATCTTTTCCAAAATTGAGCTGGGAACATTAACTCTCTTCTGACAATTAGATAGGTGAAAACTCTCTGTAGGCATTCAATTCAATTCAGGACAACACACATTTCAACTCAACACATATCAGAAGTGCTAAGATTATAAATGAGACACCTTACTTTCTCCCTTTCTAATTTTTATCTCCCTCATGTAGTGGCTTCATTTTGTCATGGCCAGTATTTTCTACCTATGTACCTTCCCCTAAAGATCATCCAACCAGCAGTAGGCAGTGAAAAAAAATGTAGAATTTTATGTTTGCAAATATAAAAATCATGTAATCTAGCATTCCCCAAAGTGTTTTCCATGAGATATTTTTAGTCTTTGAAAAAAAACTGGTGGAAAAACATGCACTTAAATAGATTTAGGAATCTTAATTAAGCTAAAATAAACAGTTCTTATTTATTGCAGAACTTCCCAAAGCATATAATATGTTAATGTGCCTGGTAAATTGCTAAAAGAGGCATAGATTGTGCAGTTTCTTAATTTTATTTTACCACATACTTCTTTCTTTTAAAGAGCAAAATACTTTGTGAAAAACATTGATTCTAATTTAATCCCTTATCTTAGAGATGATGAAACCAAGGACCAGGGAGACTTCAAGTCTTGTCCAAGCACATAGAGCAAATCTACCCTAGAAGTGGAGTCCCTTACCTTTTCTTGACATGTATATCAGAGCCTTTCCCACTATGTACAGCTCATGTCTAACTGACATTAGAAAATATTAACTTTTAGCTTTTAGCCTTGTGCATTGCTCATTAGATTTTAGTCTCATCATAACTCTGAGTTTTGGAAGGCCAGAAATTTTCTCTCTCCTTAGAGGTAAGAAAAATAAAGCCACATGGGGCAAAGTCATCTTCATCAAGTATCCCAGGTTTTTGGGTGCAGGCGAGGTAAGCACAATGTTGAGTTCATTATGAGCCACCGCTCATAGAAGAAACTTGACCACTTAGTAAAATGGCAGTTTGATTTCCTAAACCTCTAACTATCCCATGTGGGAGCTTTCTTCTTGTGAAGAAGTTCTTTTCAAAGACAGATGATGTACAAATATTAAAGTGTCTGCTCTTGCCAGATCTCTTGACATGGCTCTTTCCCCAAGTCCTACCTGCTGCTTAAGGAAACACATTTTAAAGAGGCTTAAGGCCTTTGCCACCCAATCAAGACATACAATCACTTTCTTTTCTGTAATAAGAATTGTAAATTTTAATATTTAAATAGTATGTAAAATGTAATATTCTTCCTTGAATATCAGGAAGCTTGGAAACAAATCTGAAGCACAGTTAAGCATGTTGATCACACTGATCAAAATACTGGTGCTCTTCAGTATCTAGTTCCTTGATTTTTTTTTTCTTCTGTTTATATTTTCTCCTTGACTACATCATTGAATGTAATATCTATGTTGCTTCTTCAAATTCTCTCTGAAGAGGAGAAAAATATAAATACCAATAACATCCATGATAATTAAAACTTGTACCAGAAATGTCAGTTATGATCCTACCTTCTCAAAGCTCCTTAAAAGTGGGGCAAGTTTAGGCAACCACCTTGGTTTCCAAGTGGCCTTACCCACTATTCAAAAAGATTTTTCTTTTCTTTTTTAAAAATCAGACTAGGGATGGAATCCGGATTTCAAAGTAGCCAAGCATTCACATTTATAAGATTACTTAACATGAAAAGCTTTTCCAGGATAGAGACCAGTTTGACCAATCAGAATCTCATTTCCAGGAATTAACTTGTGGACCAATGAGAATATCAAGCAGTTGGCAGTAAAAGCTGAAATTAAAAGGAGTCACACAGAAGAGCCTGCAGAGGCTTCAGGTGGGAAACATGTGAGCTGAGGTTATAAATAAACAGAAGTATTAGGAGCAGAAATTATAAAGAAGCAAGGAGCTATTGGGACAGAAAAGATATAGAAAGGTGGGGAACTGAGCATATATAAAGCAGGGCCGTATATAAGGTTGAATATGTATTCCTTACACAGGGAATCTGGCTCAGTGGGGAGTAGGGATGGAAATCCAGTGTGTGCTCCTTGATCTAAATTGTGCCCACCCAGGTATGGCTGTGCCAACCAGAGGAAGATTAACACAGTAGTCCTGGCCACAGGCATTGAAGAAAAAAAAAAAAAAAAAAAACAGACTCTTTCGGAATGAAGCAAAAATCTAAAAAACTTCTACACTGACCCATGCTGGTGAGGTCCCTAGATGTTCCCCAGTTGCCAAATGACCTTCCAGTTCCACACACCCTGAGACCTGGACGTTCTGTGATTCAGAGACTTCTTATGAGGCCTAGATGTTGGGCTCCATCCCATGGGAACTCACTTCCCATGAGGCTTGGCTGAGACTTCTGTTTCCCTTATTCTTAGGTATATGCTTAAAATAAATCATAGAAATGTTTATTGTGAGTTAGCCCTTTCATACAACCCGTAGAGTCTACCTAAAACAAACATCAATGTCAAATAGTTTGCCTGCCACTCAGCCTCAGTTTTCCTCCGTAATTCTTTAGAATAATATGCTGATGGGAACAATCTCCCTTCTGTGCTTACAGTAGTTTCCAGTTGCTGGTGTAACAAAATTACCATAAACTAAGCGACTTACAACAACACATTTATTTACTTCTAGACCTATAGATCAGAAGACTGACACAAATTTCACTGGGTTAAACTTAAGATGTTGGAAGGATTGCATTTCTTCTAAAGGCTCTAAGAATGTTTCACTTCATTTTTCAGCAGCTAGAGGCAGTCTGCATTCCTTTGCTCTTGGCCTGCTTTCCTCATGTTCCAAGCCAATCATCATATCACACCAAACTCTCCTTCCCAACATCACATCTCCTTCTTTAGTTCTGACTCGCTGGCTTTCCTCTTTCATTCACAAGGACTGTTGTGATTATGTTGGCCTACCTGGATAATCCAGAATAATCCCCCCATAATCAAGATTCTTAATTTAATCGCATCGGCCAAGTCCCTTTTGGCATATAAGATAATATATTCACAAGTTCCAGAGATTATGATGTGGACATCTTTGAAGGACTATTATCCTGCCTACCACAAAGATAAAGTAAAGGCCCTTGCCTAATGGCCCACTTTTTCAAACTCCTTCATGGGAATGAACAATTCATCTTCTTTTTATAACGAAAAATATTTAGAACAATGAGAGAGAACAAACAACTGCACTTAAATTTACCTTCTATTGGTTGTCCTCAGTGGAACTAGAGACGCCTAGGTTTGAGATAATTTTTTCTCCCACATTATTTTTAATGAAAAATTTCAAACATACAGAAAAGTTGGAAGAATTATACACTAAACACCTTCATATCAAA
Source organism: Mandrillus leucophaeus (assembly GCF_000951045.1). Taxonomy (NCBI): domain Eukaryota; kingdom Metazoa; phylum Chordata; class Mammalia; order Primates; family Cercopithecidae; genus Mandrillus; species Mandrillus leucophaeus. The sequence goes on along the minus strand of NW_012109975.1, from coordinate 884,713 downwards.
TATGTATATTCTGTAAACATTTTGCTCTTTTTGTTTTATCACATAGCTATCTAGCTGTCTATCCTTCTATCCACCAATTTATTCATATTTCTGATACATTTCAAAGTAAATTGCAGATATCAGTACACCTCACCCCTAAACAATTCAGTGTACATATTAACTATAGTTCAATATTGGTTTATGATGCTTTTTAAAGATTTATATAGAATGAAATGCACAACCCATAGTATTTGAGCTATCTATGCACCTGTGTAAACCAAACCCCTACCAAAATACAGAACATTGTTATTGCCCAGAAAGTTTCTTCATGTACCTTCTCAGTCTATCCCTGCCTACACTCACTTCCAGAAGCAATGACTATTCTGATGTTTCTTTATCATAAATGCGGGTTGTTGAGTTTTGAAATTACTCTATTTCTATCAAGAATCGGCAGAATGAGATCCTAGCACTCAGTTACCAATTTGGTTCTGGTTTGCTTCTGTAATTTGTTGTTTCTCTGTTGCACTGACAACATTTCCTGTGGCCGTTTGCTAATCAGATGTCACCTAGGACATTCTGCCTGAAAATCTATGAATAAAAGTTATTTGGTGCATAAAGACAAAAACATAAAACAATAGTAGTTTAAAGTTTTAATTAATTGATATGGACCAAAAAAAGAGTATGAGCCTATCTGCAGGGGTTTTTTTTGGGAGGGGGTAGGGAAGTAGGTAAAACAGAGGGAGAAAAAACTACCATTACTAATGTTTAAAATCTGGTTTCCTCAATTACACCCTGAGTTCTTATTCAACATACAAGTTAATCCTGTGTAGCTGAGAACACAATTGGAGAAGTTAGCAAAATATACTTTGGAGTCAGATAAGGTTGGATTTTAGGTTTAGCAGCTCCTGATTTTGGTATTTCGTGTCATCTTCCAGAGACTGGTTCTATATCCTTAAAATTGAGAAAATAATATGTATTTCTTAGTGTGAGAATTTGAGATAAAAATATTAAGCACCTGGCAAAATATCTAGCTCATTGTGGTACTCAATACATTGTTGATATTAACATTCTACTACATCATAGTAGTATTGGTATCACATTATTGTGCCTATTAAAATTAATTTGACCAATGGAGAAAGAAAAACAAATTTTTAAACCCAGGAAATTCTGGACAACTGTGTTCTAATTCGTTTTTTTTTTCCAAGAAAGTTTTTTGTTAAATTGGGACCACAAAGTAATTTTCAAAGTCTCTGGACTATAAATGTGAAAAGAAAGACTAAAATTTCAAGAGGGGGACACAGGGGCAAAAAAGGCTAACACTTGCTGGTTGATTTCCTGCAGGTTCTTCCAGGACCTAGAGTTATTTTTCTGGACAAGTATTTTTGTTCTCTAGGAAATGGAAAGGAACAAAACCATAGATTAAATTATCTAAGAAAAACTTGCTAAAGGAAATGTGATGTTTTAATTATGAGGTCTGATGATCTGGAGAGTTTAAGTCGTAATGTTCAAACCTGGGCTTCCTTTCTCTTCATTTATTTTTAGGAGAAAAAAAAAATCAACCCTTAGGAAAGAGAATCCGTGACAAACATCAGTTGCATTACCTGATCAGAGACCCAGTCCAAACGATTGGTTTCCTACCATTTTTAGCAAAAGATTTGCATCCCAGTCTCAGTGCTATAACCAAATAACTATGGAATCAAAGAAGTCTCTCAGATTTTCCCACCAGTTTCCATTCCTGTCAAAAGGCAATAATTTTTGCACTGAAAAGTATCATTTGCATCCATTTATAGATAGCAGATCTTTTTTGATACCCTATACCACATACCCTCAGGCCACCTCTGTGTACCCTAACAGCATCCCACCTCAAGACCAAGCTGACTCTTTCCACTTTTTCATCCCAGGTCTCCAAAGCTATGGAGGCCTACTCAGTGTGACTGCAGTGCAGAAGTGTGTCAAATTAACGTTTCAGAGACAGTCATCAAATAACTCAGACTGCAGATGTTTAGATGGACAATTCTGGAAGGCATCCTATTCTTGGAAGTCCTATGAGAATCAAATTCTATTGCCTGCAGGGTGACCTTGCTGCATCCTTACCTGGACTTGTCTTTCTTTCCTATCTCACTTTCCTTGTTCTCTCACTCTCACTTTCTGGGATCACCTCCCAAGTAAACTATACCTGAACTTTTGTCTCAATCTCTGCTTTAGGTACAACCCAACAGAAGACAATATATTTTTATCCCTATCTATTCTACTGCCACCCTGGTTCATGTCACCATTATCTCTCCCTTAGAATACTGCAATGACCTCTCAACAGATTTGCTTCTTTGACCTCAAATTGATTCTCTACACAGCATTCAAAATGATCCTTTTAAGTCATATAGTATCACTGTTCTGCTCAAAACCCTTAATGGTTTCCTTCTACACCTAGAAGAAAACCCAAATTTCTTGCCAGGGCCTATAACATTTTTGATGTTCTAGTCCCAACCAGAACCTCCAAATTTACCTCATACCACTCTCCATCCCTGACTGTGTTCCCACTATTACTTTCTTTTTTTCCAAGAACATACCAAAACTATTTGCACTTCAGTGGCTTTATGCTTCCTCTTATTCCTTTGCCTAGAGTCCTCATCTTCCAGATATTTGAATGGTAAGTTCTTGACATGACTGGCTCCTTCACAATTTTCACATCACAGCTAAAACTCCTCCAATTCAGAGAGGACTCTCCAACCACCTTAAGTTAAGCACTCATCAATCCTATGAATTTCCTTCATGTATCTTATAATGGCACGCATTTTATTTGTTTATTTTTACTTGTTGATTTTTTATCTCTTCTCACTAGGAAAAACATTTGCTAAGGGCAAAGATCTCATTTTTCACCACACCCTCCAGCACATTGACACAATAAATGTCTTATGAGTAAAAAATGATTAAAAGAAATTGGAATATAAAATTCACAAAAAGGCCTGGTGCTGTGGCTTATGCCTGTAATCCCAGCACCTTAGGAGGCCAAGATGAAAGGATAGAGGTTTATTTGAGGCCAGGAGTTCAAAACCAGCCTGGGAAACATAGAGAGATAGAGAGCCTCTATCTCTTCAAAAAAAAAAAAGTAAAAAGAAATTATCCAGGTGTGATGGTGTGCACCTGTAGTCCTAGCTACTCAGGAGAGTGAGGAGGAAGGATTCTTTATGTCCAGGAGTTGGAGGCTTCGGTGAGCTATGATTGTACCACTGCACTCCAGCCTAAGTGATGGAGCCAGACTCTGTCTCTTAAAAAAAAAAAAAAAGAAAGAAAAAAGAAAAGAAAAAAAGGAAATTCACACAAAAGCATTCCCTCTCCTAAATAAAGATATGATTTAAAAATAATATTTTATATAACAAATCTAAATTAAAATGTTCCATTTTCAATCATGCTAGCAATAGTACAATAATTCTTTGTAAATAGGTACAAATCTTCTAGACAGCAATTTTGGTAATATGTATCAACAATAATGAAAAATGTTCACACCCTTTGACATAGTCATATATATTACATTTAAGAATTTATTCTAAGGAAATGATATAAATAAATACATGGAAAATCTCTATGCAAAAGGAATTTTACTGAGGCTATATTTGCATAGTACATATCGAGAGAAGACAAATAAATTATACTATATTCACTTGTATAAATAGGGATTAAAAACAATGATTATGTAAGCAAAGTAGCAACATGCAAAAATAACCATGCTATAAAATTAAATTGAAAAGGATACAAAAATGCATGTGTATGATTGCAAATATTTTTAAAATATGAAAAATAAAATACACAAATATAGTAACAAAGAAGTGATGAGATTTAAATTGCTTTTTAAATTTTATTTTCTAAATGTTTTGTGTTTTATTACTACCACAATAAAAATAAATATCTGCTCTGCTTATCTGAAAAGGTTGTTTTAAAAGTAAAATTACAGTTGATTTATTCATTCTTCAAACATTCAGATCCTGACATATGCCAAAAACATTTAAATCCTCCAGGTTTAACAAGGCCATATTTGTCTTTAAAACCATACATTGAGGAGAGAGAGATGATATAATTGCAAGGCAAAGTAGGAAGTGTTAAATACTATAAGGGACAAACAAAATACAACACCTTTCTCTGTACCTTTGTCTCAGGTATCTGTATGAGAAATCAATGATTTCTAGTTCCCCTTCATAGGATTTTGTTGCTTTCAATGTGTTGTTAGCATTGCAAGCTGTATTAGAGTACTCTGTTACGTGCCACCAAGTTCAAAAGACCAATGCAGTTGTTTTCAGTCAGGAGGCTCTTTGGATGTCTCTTTCCTAAGCAATGACTTAGGCATCAAGTGCTTTCTAATTTATGATGCTGACATCTTCCAAGTTCTCCTGAGAAAGGAACAAGAACTAGGGGAAGGTATACCAGATACACAACCACCTTTGCCTAAAATGCTATATCAATCCATTTCAATTACTAGAATGAGTCACTTGCTTCCACGCCTAAAAGCAAAGGTCTGGAAACTATAGTGCCCGACTGACTAGCCAATTCCCAGCACAACTACTCTACACCATGGAAGGGTAGGGGCCACTTCCATGGCAGACAGCTAGTACAGGAGGCAATGTGACAGTGTGAGAGTGAACTCAAATTCAAGTCTCTGCTGTCAAATTAAAAAAAAAAAAATCAAGGCATACGTAAGGAAAGACTTTATTCTAAAGGATTATTACAAGAGCAAGCAATGGGGTTGTAGCTGTAGGGAGAAGGCACTGACCATGAGATCTGCAAGTGTCTCGAAGTTAAGCAGAAAAGGGCTTTCCTTTAATAGGGAAGAGTGAACAATGTTAGAAAGAATCAGTGAAGGGAAGTGGCAACAGGATGAATGGGTGATGAGACAGTAGACAAGAGTATGTTTACACTGAGGCCCATCTACTCTCAGGAGGGACTGTTTAGGGAAGGTTAGATGCTGGCTCAGGCTGAGGGTGGGCTGAAGTTCAAGATCCTTGAGGAAGGAGAGAAACTCAGTTCACCTAAGCATTTTGTTCTGATTGATCAGTGGAGACAAAAAAAATCAGCCAACCATGTATGAGGTAGAGAGTGGGAATTTGGAGGACCTATGTCTGGCCTTATCACAGATAAACATAGGGCATCCATGAGTCTTATCTAAGTCGTATGAAAAAGATTTTTGTTTTTGTTTTTGTTTTTTCTTCCAGTAAGCCAGTTTCTGAACCACAGAAAGACAGGAGGACTTCTTAATAATTGCTGTTTTCCAGGATCCTAGGGCTCAGGTCAAATTTACATTGTCACTGCTCTCTTAATTTCAGTCTTAGTTCGTTCAAGTTACTATAACAAAATACCATAGTGAGAGGTGAAGCTCTGGGCTTCTGGGTAGGGTGGGGACTTGGAGAACTTTTGTGTCTAGCTAAAGGATTGTAAATGCATCAATCAGCGCTCTGTGAAACGGACCAATCAGCACTCTGTAAAATGGACCAATCAGCACTCTGTAAAATGGACCCCCCCCCCCCTCAGCAGGATGTGGGTGGGGCCAAATAAGGGAATGAAAGCAGGCCACCCAAGCCCCCAGCAGCAACCCGCTGGGGTCCCCTTGCACTCTATGGAAGCTTTGTTCTTTCACTCTTCGCAATAAATCTTGCTGCTGCTCACTCTTTGGGTCCGCACTACCTTTATGAGCTGCGACACTCACCGTGAAGGTCTACAGCTTCACTCCTGAAGTCAGCGAGACCACAAACTCACCAGAAGGAAGAAACTCCAGACACGTCCAAACATCAGAAGGAACAAACTCCGGATGCACCATCTTTAAGAACTGTAACACTCACCGCGAGGATCCGCGGCTTCATTCTTGAAGTCAGCAAGACTAAGAACCGACCAATTCAGGACACAATAGGTCAGGTGGCTTATAAACATTAGAAATTTGTGCCTCACAGTTCTGGAGACTGGAATGTCCAAGATCAGGGTGCTGACAGATTTGTTGTCTGATGAGGGTCTTCCTTTCACATAGACAACTGTGTTATTGTTGCATCCTGACATAGAGAAAGAGTGAGGGGCCTCTCTGAGGCCTCTCTTATAAGGGCACTAATCCCATTAATGAGGGTTCTATCCTCATGACCTAATCACCTCCTAAAGTCTCACCTTTGAATACTGTCACATTGGGAGTTAGATTTCAACATATGAACTGAGAGGGACACATTCAGACAATAACACTAGCAGGTAATTTGTGGCCAAAAACTTCTAAATTTTCACCAAATTAATTGTGTCTTTCTCTTGGACATAAACTAGCTTACATTTCCCAGCTATATGACAAATTGTAGATAATGGAATGTAAGTGGAAGTGATACGTGCCATTTCTAGGACTGACCCATAAAAATCTTCTCATATGTGAGCATTTATCCTTTATCTCCAAGCCAGGAAGCTTGGAAGCCACTTGTTAAAGATGGCAGAGCCACAGGATGGAAAGATCCAAAGTCCTTAAATCCCCACAGTGCCTGTTTATCAGAAACACTTATCGATACTTTACATACATGAGAAATAAGTTTCAATTCCATTAAGCCACTGAGATTATGTTTTGTTTGTTTTGTTTTGTTGTCATAGAAGCAAACATTACTTAATCTTTCAAAAGCCTGAAAGGTTTTGGTGTAAATATTTGCCAAAAACTTCTTAACATCATGCCTGGTCCATAGCAAGCCCTCAACAAATGTTAGCTATCATTATAAATATCATTCTATATTAGGACAGAAAGCTTGGCTGAGGAAATGGCATTTGAGTTATGCCTTGACATACTTGCAGGAATTCAACTGGCAAGAGGTCTGAGGGACAGCATTTCAAGTGGGATTTATGATGTACAAAAAGCTAGCAGAAAAGGCTCAGGAAATGGGACTGGTCTAGTATCACTGGGCAGCTGGGAAGCTAGAGAGAACCAATGGAAGATATGATGGGAAAATTGATTGCTGCTCAATATTGGAGTCTTGAATTAAAACTGAGGCTTGAGTGACATTCAAGCATAAGGAAAAAAAAGTATTAATAGGCATATTACGGATCCTGAGTGATTTTTCCAACTTTTTTTCTAAAGGAAACAAAACAAAACAAAAAAGGAAACCTACTGACTTTCTGAAAATCACTGACTTCATAAAGAAAGCTTAGACTGTCGCAAAGTCCAATAAATGATGGTGAAGCAAGTAGGGCAAATGATAATAGTGAAAGCACTTTATCTTCAGAAACTAAGGCACTATTAGCAGCAGCAGCTTGGACAATGGCTTTTTATTTGGATCCCAGAATTCTTTGAGAATGATGGAAACTAAGGATCCCTTTGTTTAAAAAAAACAAACAAACAAAGCACATATAAATACTAAGTCCTCAGAGTCCATCTGGGCCATCAGGTTAGGGACCTCTAAGTCAGAAGAATTTAAGAGGAGAGAAGAAAAGCAACCTGGATCATGCTCAGCGTGGTGTCTGGCTGAAACCTGACAACTGATTGTGCCGTTCTATCCCATGGTGGCAAAGGCATCACGCTGCTGGCAAGCTAATGCACTGATGGTGACAGGAAAAGCTTGACTTTGCTGCAAGGACCATGTTGTGATTTCCAGCACTACGACTCACAGCACAGTATTGGGCAAGTTCGTGTAATGATCAAATAAAGTCTCTTCATCTGTAAAATAAAGTTGTTAATATCTGCAGAAGATACATATAAAATTGCTTTGTGAAATTCTAGATAGTTAAATCCTATATAAATTAATGCAGGTTATTAAAGCAGAGTTTTCTACTTTGTTCCCTCGGGGGCTAAAATACTACCTCTATTTCTCATTCCCTGAATGATGTATTGAGTGACTAACCTGAGCCAAATGATGCCCTAGGTGCTCGGTGTACAATGGCAATCGAGACACTCTCAGCCCTCAAGAGCACCATGTGCTAGTGCTTTGTTCTCCTCTGAATTTAATACTACCATCTCAGGCTAGGTTCTCCCAGAAACATACCCTGAAACAAGAATTCAAGTATAAGTAGTTTATTTGGGAGGTAGAGGAAATATCAATGAGGGAGGGGAGTGGCATAACAGATGAAGAAAGGCAACAAATACACGATGTATTATCATTCCAGCTACCACTGTAGATAAACTGGAGCTCCAACCCATGAGAAACCTCTGGGAACCTGTAAAACACACATTATTTCACGGTAATCCCATCTGAGCAGTAAGGGAGCTGCGGTTTCTTTTTTTTTTATACACAGCTTTCCTGAGGTATTAATTCCCAGCACTCCTAGCCGATCTTACAAAGAGACCTTCTCCAGCTTCTGTGAAAGCCCTTGCAGGGAGAGATGTAGATGCTGACAGTTAGAATTCAACTGAAGATTATTAAAGTAGAAAGACCCAAGGAATATAAAGAGAGAACAGGCAGCATCAGCCCTGTTCTAAAATAGTGAATCGCTTACTCCTTAGCTTTGGGTGGTCTCAGACTTTCCTGAGCCTCATCTGAATTGGTAAAGGAGATCCTTAGCTAAAAGACAAGTCTAGGAAAACTGCAGGCTCCATTCCAGTGATCATCTGATAAAGTGGCTCTGCAAACATTTCCCCTCACGAAGTCCATGGAGTTGTTTAATCCACAAGGTTTTGTGCAGGGGAGAAAGCATGAAAGGAAGAGACAAACCACAAATATAATAGCCATTATGTATTAAGCCCTTATTCAGAGTCAAGTATTAGGTTAATTGCTTTATGTGCTCTGTTATCCTTCAACAACACTACAAGTTAGATCTTACTATTTCCATAATGAAGCAAAGAAACTAAGGCTTAAAAGGATTACATGAAGGACTAGGATTTGAACCTAGTGAGTTATAATACATAGAAGATATTCTTAACCACCATGTTAAGTTGTGTTGTGTTGGAAGAAGTGAGTTTGGGTCTCTCAATATGCCATGTTCTTCTCCTATGGTGCTAGTGAAGAAGTACAGGCTGTCCTCCTATGGATGTCAATTTTAGGAAAACAAAGATAAGAAAACAAAGAGTCTGGGATCTGCAAAACGTGAAGGAACACCAGGACTCCTTCCTACAGAAGACAGTTCCCCAGGAAGAAGGCCTTTCTGTTCAAACCTGGCCCCTACTTCTTCAGTTTCAACATCCCGGACATCTCAGCAGCCTGGAACATACTTCTGCTAGCCAGGAATGGGTAGGTAAACCAGTGGAGCTATCTGCATTCCTAGGAAAGGACGAGTGCCAAGTAATGTTTTTTCTTCAAGGTAGCCACTTGCCTCAGCAAGCCCAGCATCATCCAGCAAAGTCTGCTTCCTTCTTCTTCACTTTCTTCCTCCCTCCACTCTTCAGGTGAATGCCTAATAAGCATTCCTCCCAGGCTGAGTTAAGGCACCCATTACAGGCGCTTCCCAGAACCCAAAGGGGATTGGCATTTTCCTCAAACAAATAGAAGGGAGGCAGTAATAGCTACTGAGAACCATCTATGAGCCAAGCCTTTTCGTATCAGCTTCACATTATCTTATCTTCTCTATGCAATAGTCCAATGAGGTTCTATTCCCATTTTTCAGATGAGGCAGATGAGCTTTTGCTGAACATGAAAGTTTGAGTTTGCTTATTCCTTGAAGTTTTTCTAAGACTCCTCACAAAATATCCATTCAAGAAGGCCATGAATATAGCTGTCAAGACCACTCCCACTAGGCCAGTAAAGAACTCTCTGACTTTTGGGGAAAAGAAATAAGAATGGACAATATCCCAGATAAAAATATAAACTTCATCAACTCCTTCTGTGGATGAAAATAGCTCAGAGATTGAAGTCCTGGGTGTGTGACTTTCTAGGTTAATTGCTTCGATTTTAGGCAGGCACATTTAGGTAGTTTCATCTGAGTGCCTTCCTTGGAGACAGTGTGTGCTTAGATTGTTAATCAACTTTGTATTACATTAAAGCCTCATCTAATTTCCTTAAGAATATGCAGTGAGAGGATAGTAGCAAAGGGGAGCCTGGGGAGATTAGGTTCCATGAGGAGTTCTAAATGATGCTTTCTATGAGCCTAGAATACAAAGAGAAACTGGGGAGTCCTTGCTACCTGGAGGCTCCCTGCCTCTTCCCAAGAACAGCATTAAGACTATTTCATGTCCCACAGTGGCAGAAAGGGCAGCCTAGTTTCAGATGATTGCTCACAGCAGCCACTTCCCCTCAATAAACTCTGCTGCAAATGCATACATCTTTGATGGTTCACCACCACCTGACACTGAAATGAAAAATGTGTCCCTCTCTTGTTTCCTGCCTTTTATTTCCGGATAGAAATATCTAAGACTCTTGTTGCCTATCAGAGTGCCTGATACATAATTAATGCCCAGTATCAGACAGATGGATAAATGGTTGGATTAATGAATGCATGAAATTTTTTAAATGAATGAGGGAATGAAAAACTAAGCTCTCTTCAAGTCAGGCATAAAGCACTGAGTCAAAGACTGTATCCTATATTCTCTCCGCATCGAGGAATGGCCCACAGATGTTTCTAGATTATTTCAGTTGGCTGAACAAATTCAGAGTGGCAATACTTGTCGTAATTCAGGCAGCATTGTGAAACTAGATTAAACAGACTGAGCTATAAAGGAAAATGTCAGTCTACATAGAGGGAAGGGCTCAGATGTTTGCTTATGACTGTCAAACTGTGAAGTAATTGATTATCGTTTCTCTGTCATTTTTTCTAACTCACTTGCCCATATAAACCCCTTCCAACAATTCTTGGGAACTCTAAAAGTAAGGAATCAGCATGCTAATTAAGTTAGATAACCATCAAATTCATAAGAAATACATTTACAGACTAACTTTTCCAAGACCATCATTCTAAATAGTGGCACGTAGAAGTTTGGTATGAAAAATCCATCAAACCACGATCACAAAGATTTGGGTTACATGCTACCATTCATTCCTTTCTGTGCCTTGGAGTCTAAAGGTTTTAATACTTCCAAGTCCTAAAGAGGCTAAGGTTTTCTCACCATAGTGTTACCAGAAAGAAAAGCAACCTTCTGTTGCTCTTGGCTTCAAATTGATAGTATGTCACAGCTAAAAGAGACCTTAGAGATGATCCAATCTAGCATCTAGAGTGTTGCTAGTTCAGACAGCTTTAGTACAAAAACTGTTTTCCCTTCTTCCTTTTCTTTGCAGAATAGAAGTCTCATGTTTCCCCATACCTCAAAGAAAAGTTTGAGAGTTAATCCTGTACTAGCCCCTGAGAACAGAACAAGTTGAGTTATAATAGTCCTGGGCCTGAGTTAAATAAGTTATCAAGATTTATTGGAAAGGAGGAGGGAGCTCCTAGGGAAGTTTTCATAGCAGGAGAGGTCAGCTACATAGGAAGAGCCTGGCAAGTGGAACTCATCAAGTTCACTGCATTGTCCAAATGTCCAGGAACTACCTAGGAACTGATCTATCATCTCCAACTATCAAGCTTCCACATAGTGGTGAATATTTTATCACCCAGGTCGAGGGGCCTTTGCCAACTGTGCCTCCCAATGAGCACCCACTGAGGACTTAACTTTGTCAGTATGCATCACTTCCACAAAGATTTGTGATCAGGAGTGACATGTGATATCACGCACAACAGTCTGCTTCTGATAACTTCCGGAAGACACCTTCAAATCACAGCAAGAACCTGGGAACCCCAAAAAAGGGAAGGAACCCTACAATTGGAGGGGCTGAAATGAAAATCTTAAGACTGTGAGAGATGTGAAAAGTGTTTCTTCAGTAATATTTTACTTTAGATATGAGAAAATGATAATTCAGAGAGGGTTTATGATTTTTCTGAATCACAGAATACAGTAAAGACAGAGCCAAATCTAGAATCCAAGTTGCCTGGGTCCATGGTCAGACATGAATAATATGCCTACAATTGCTATAACTTATAGCACCTATCCTAAAATATTTTAATAAGCACAACCTAAGAAGGTCAGGATAGGAAACCTCAAAATTTGTTGAAGTGACTTCCTGATTGACAGACTCCCCGGAATCATTTGACTGTCTCACATGAAACCCTAGTCAAACCTTTCCCTTCACACTGTCCAGCAGCCAGATTTCTTGGGTCTCTTGGTCTTTAGTCTAAACTCCACACACAGATCCAGCCTACTTCTCCTATTATCTCCCTGAGGTGGTGACACCTGCCTATTTGTAGATCTTAAATAGGGACCTGCAGTTCAAAAGCCATCCATACCCAAACAGGGAGTCCCTTGTCCTCTTGGTCACTTTTGTATTTTATGATGTCTGTTCCTTTTCCTATTTTTTTTTCTTTTTGATGGGTCTGAATTGTTTGCTCTAATTTCTTCATCAGGTAGCCTCATACTTGGTCTTTCCAAGAGCATGATCCTTTCTTTCATTCCTTATCTTTAATTTTCTGCTATGGGTTTGGTAACTGCTCTCTCCTTTGGCAACTATCAATTAACAAAATAATACCATTCATTCACAGATTTTCTCATGGCAAAAAATAAAAATTAAAAAAAAAAATTCAGAGAAGAGCCATCAGGAGTCAAAGGCCAAACTAACACCTTTTTTCTAAATTTGGTAGATGTACGGGAGTACAGGCCCGTAATAAACTTTGGTTATTGTAGTTAATGTCATGGATCTTCCCTACTTGAAGGGCACGTGCTTGATGTTTTTCTAGTACTCCTGGCAGAGCTATATTGAGCTTCCTATGTTCTTTTTCTCTAAGATCTTTATAAAACCAAGAACATACTGTGGCAGGGTAGCGAAGATCATAGAGTATGGTCATAGAGAAGAGTGGCCTCACTTATTCCAGAAAGGGAACAAACCTATGACTTTGGAAGAAAAACAAAGTTGACATTTACTGTGAATCTAGATTCTGCACTAAGTCTCATCACCTGGTTTGTTTTATTCTCACAGCAACCCATAGTAGGGGTGATATTAGTCCCACCCTCATTCTTTTCAGATTTATAAACAGAAGATCAAAAAAAGGTTTATGTATTCACTCAATATATTCATATTGGAGTATCCTTGCTGGGGCAGGTATTAGGGATGCAATAACAACACAACAGCCACTGTCACTCTTTCATGTGCTTTGCAGCCTGTTCTCTACCAAGTAAACAGACAAGAAACAAGTAAGCCAAATAAAAAATAATTACAAATTATTAGTCCTGCAAGAAAATAACAACCATAGAGTCAAAATAACCTAAGAATGCATGGTTTACAAAAAGTAGAGGGAGTTTTCCAAACTACATGTTTCTGACCCAGAGCCTGAGTTCTGTCCTTCTCAGCATCTTGTTCTTTAAGAAACTGATTTAAGCATCACCAAATTATACACTATCATGAAAATAAAGAGAGGATGGGAGATGGTGGAATATCTGCTTTAACCTAAAACCTAGTAGGCTATTTAATTATAAGGTTTTCTGTATATGCCAATGAAAAATCCCTGCAGGTTTTAGTTTAGTCTGCTTTTTCTTTCTGTCACTCAAATGTCTGCTGAGGCAACTCTTCAGGGTTTAAAGGAAATGGACTCAAGACTTGTGTCACAGATCTTGTGGAAAGTGGAGCATCTTCTCTGAAATAAATTTCCACTCTTGTTTTACCCCTGGTCTCAATTTCACTTTCCCTCCTGTGACTGGTCTACTCACATCTTTTTGTTCCAGGTGTGCCCAGACGGGGAACTCAGTCCCCTTTCCTTAATTTCACTTCAAATCTATCCTATGATGGTTGTATATTGCACACAACCTGAGGGCCAATGCTGGCTGTTTACATTGTGAGAGAGATAGGGAGGACAAGGGGGAATTAAAATTGTACATTAGACTTCTCAGTACTTAGATGCCTTTGTGCTTCTGTTAGACACCATCTTCATCTTATCCTCCTATCAAATTGCCAGATTTCCCCTATCCTTCACTTCTGTCCTTTCTCAAATTCCTGTTTCTGTATTAGGAAAAATATTTACATAAGAGCCTTTTCCTTCATCATACAATTGCCTTCTTAGTCATTTCCCCTAAGCTTCATCTTCTACATCTTAAGTGTTTTATCAGGACACTTGCCTAAATTGATATTGTTCTTTCCCTAAGAAAAACTTCACTGCCAGCTCTTTAAACAATGCTCTTTTTCACTGGCTCCACTTGTTTGGACACCCAAAATATACTACCAAAGAAAAGAATGCAGCAACAGAATTTAAAGTTACTTTGTATTTAAAGAGTACAAGAAAAGAAAAAACAAAGTCATAGCTGATTCAACCCAACATTGTGATACTCCAGCTCTGTGTAAGTCAACGAAGGAACCTAATTAAAAGATTGCCTCCTTCTCCCACACAGGTGTCAAAGCTCACAATCGCATTGGAGAAAAAAGCAAATGGCAGGACAAACAGCATTCACATCGCCATACCATTTCATTGGTGTCATTTCACCCTTGTCCCTGGGGAGCAGCAGCAGCTGAAAACCTGTCCACAGCCTGGCACTGTCCTCTCAGCGCCACTTGAAAGGGGAAAGCAGCATGCACTGAAGGGCGGCTTCTCAGCATCATCCTTTCATGAAAATTGACTTCTCACTGCTCCCCCAATTCTTTGGATCAGTTGTGCAGATTGAGCTGCTTAGCTGTGGATTTTGGCACCTTATTGCATGTTTCACATCATCCACTGGGCAAACACATTAACCATCTCTCCTGCTTCAGTTCCCCTGATAAGTTAGCAGACATGCAATCTGTAAATAAGCCAAGGCATAACCTCAGAAAGGACAAGAGCCTCTCAGAACATGGGTCATTGAAAATACTACTTGGCTGCAGCTATCTGGCTCAAATTCAGCATTAAGAGCATATGTCTCATTGGATATCTCATTGCCTTGTGGAACACAGAGAAATTAACTGGGATTCTTAAATGTGTCACACATATTTCCCCAGGTAATTTTATAAAGTGATTAAGAACACAGACTCTGGAATCAGACTGCGTAGGTAAGGTCCCTATCTTTGCCATATAATGCCTAAATGACCATAGACAACTAAACTCTACACACTCTATTTTCTCTTCTGCAAATACAGAGTGAAATTATACTAGCTACTTCATAGAGTTGTAATACACATACCCTACCTACAAGAGCGGTTACATAGTACCAATAAATATGAGTGATTAGCAAAACATGGACAAGCAGATTTCCACCAGCTCAGGAATAGAAGATCTAAACTCTACATACCGGTTTCTAATTGAGCTAATGTGAGACCAAGGTAGGCAGCAGCATGCCTGGAACATTCAAAGCGACAAGATAAATGTAATTCATTTTCCCAAATTATCGGTTTGACTCCTAAGAAGTAATTAAAGGAGTGAACTCATCTATCTTTATTAATATGTATAGATCTCCAAAAAGTCATTTTTGGGTGAAGGCAAAGTACAAAATTATGTATAATAATATTTATTTTTGAAACACAAAACACTAATCTGTTTTAGTTCTGGCTGCTATAACAGAGTACTACAGACAGACATAAACAGTAGAAATTTATTTCTCAAGTTCTAGGGGCTGGGAATCTGAGGTCAAGCAGCCAGCATAGTCAGGCTCTGGTGACTGCCCTCTTCCAGGTTGCAGACCCTCACTCCTTGAATCCTCAAGTGGGAGAAAGGGGGCTGCAGTGCTCTCTGGGGTCTCTTATAAGGGCACTAATGTCATTAATGAGGGTTCCACCCTCATGGTTTAAATTATCCCCCAAAGGCCCTACCTCCTAATACTATCATTTTGGAGGTTAGGATTTCAACACATGAATTTGGGGAGGGGGAGCTGGGAGACAACAAATGTTAAGTCCATAACAGTATCTTTTCCCAGCACATATAAATGAATGCAAATCTGTAAGGAAAAAACACAAATAAAAAGTAGTAATTACTTGCAGGAAGTCAAGTGAAGACTGGGATTACAGGTGGCAGTCAAGGGAGACTTTAACCATATTTATCATCTTCTAAATGTCTTCAAGCTGGGAGGATAGATTGGTAAATCACTTCCTTAATTAACTTTTTTCTTTCAAAAGTAATTTAAAACATTATTTTATTTTCAACAAGCATATATGTTACCTATACATACAAAAATAGAAAGTAAAATTTGCATAAATTTTCAAAATAAAACATAATACCTTGAAGAAGTTGTTTTATTTGCAGGGCGAATTACATATTAGAGCCTCACAAAATACGCATTTACCTTGTTTTGTTGTTAAAGGAATTTTGAAAGAAAACTTTCAGAAGCACAGTAGTAGCTGAATGGGATCCTACTCTATTTCCTTCTAATTTGATTGCTAACACATTTATCCACTCACCCAGGCCAGAATGTCAGCTACCCATTTGTCATGCTCAGGGTTAGGTTCCAGCCCCAGCTGAGAGCTGAGGGGAATGGGTGGCTGGGGGCAGGGAGCTGGAAGAACACACAAGAGACAGCAGGTAAATGAGACATGGTTTTATTCAGCAGAGCCTTCACAGGGTCAGTGTTACATTTATACACTAGTGGCTGAGAGCCAGGTGGCAAGCTTCTCTATGTTGTGTCTATGTGGCTATGATTATCTAAGACATGGGACTGTGTGCTTGCGCCCCAATCCTGCTGAGTTATCTATGCTGTTTACCTTGGCCTATGCCTGCTGCTGTATGCCTGCTTTGCTGCAGCACAGCCATGTTCCTTGCACCATCTCTTCCCATTCCCTTCATATTTAATCAGTCTTCAAGGCCTGCCTCCTAAATTTCTCTAAAACTTGTCAAATTCCTCTTAATTCTCACTTATCTAGGTCATCCTCTCATTCAGGTGAGAGCACCTGAATTACTGCAAAAATCTCAATATTGGTTCCCTTGCCTGCATTTTCATGGCTTTTCTTTGTTTGTTTTTTTTGTAGAGACAGGGGTCTCAAACTCCTGGGCTCAAGCAATCCACCTGCCTCAGCCTCTCAAAGTGTTGGGATTACAGGCAAGAGGCCCCAGGCCCAGCCTTTATGATTCTTTTTAACCCACTGACACACTGATACCCTCATGACCTTTAAAATGTGAATATCATCAGGTCATTCTACAACTTAGAATTTTTGGTGGCTCCCAGCATCTATAATTCATTTAAGCAACTTAGCAGCAAAAGAGATTCATGACATTAAAGGGAGGCTAACTCACCACCAGAAGGTTTGTCTTCATTTGCATAGTTTTAGCTTGAAGACAGATGCTATTGTGTCAAACCCTATTAACCTCAATAGGGAAAACGCCAGGTTCAAGAGGTCAAAGAAGAGACCCAGAGCCAGGAAACAAGACATGGGGTTCTATTAGGGACTTACATACAGGAGAGTCCAGTGGTGGTGGGTGCAACAGGAAAACTGCAACCATTGAAAAACAGCATGCTGTTGATAGAACATTTTCATTTGACACCCTCCCCTTAATTACCTTGACCTGGCAACCTTCATTTAACCCAAAACTCAGGGCCTCAATCCCCTGAATCACCTGTGTTCTATGAAATGGGCTAGGGGCAGGGGTCTCAGATGTTCTTCATAGACAAGGAACAAATCTCCTAGTTGACTATACCAGGATTCCCTGGCTCAGAACACACACCTTCAGAAGTGTCTGCCATACAGGGCCATTCTAAGGGTATGCTGAAGCTATTGCTATCAGGGGCATTCATAGAAGTTCAGAAGGAAATTGACTTCTTAGATCACCTTGCATCTAGATAAGCCAGTTGACAAAGTTTGATCAGTGGAAAGTGAGTAAATGTGATGGGTGCTTCTGTGATTCACAGGCTCCTCCTTGCTTTGTTTTTCCTTCATCAGCTGGATGCAGATCATAAGGTTTGACAGATGGTAGGGCCACGAGATAGAAAGGACGTGGTCTGTGACTCACCACATGGAGGCATCTGCCCTGTTGATCACATGTGTGGGAAATAAGCTCCTACTGTAGTTGAGCTATTGTAGATTTAGGGTCTGTTACAGCAGTTTGACCTACACTAGCTAATGCAAAGGATATGGTTCCTGCTATCTCCCAATTATTCATTATTCCCAAATTCTCACTTCACATTAATACAATACCAAACTATCTGCTTTGCTCTGGAAAAAAAAAAACCTCCCTTTTTTTCCTTTTTTACTGCCAGTACACATTTGTTCATATGTTTTCTACTTTCTGAAATATAAATACTATAATACGTATTGTTTATGGGCCAGGTATGCTGGTTATGAAAATGCACCTCACAGACCTCCAACTACAGGGACTTCCATCTGCAGGGCTCCAGCTATTGCACTCAAGCCCACAGTAGAGAGCTCGTGCTTCCCCCAACTGCCCCCATTATTGCAGCTAATACTAAGGGAGAGCTGTTAATTAGAGACACAGAACTCCTCTGTCAATTTTGTTTTGTTTTGTTTTTTATTATTTGAGTTCTAGGGTACATGTGCATAACGTGCAGGTTTGTTACATATGTATACTTGTGCCATGTTGGTGTGCTGCACCCATCAACTCGTCAGCACCCATCAACTCTTCATTTACATCAGGTATAACTCCCAATGCAATCCCTCCCTCCTCCCACCTCCCCACTCCCTATGATAGGCCCAGTGTGTGATGTTCCCCTTGCCGAGTCCAAGTGATCTCATTGTTCAGTTCCCACCTATGAGTGAGAACATGCGGTGTTTGGTTTTCTGTCCTTGTGATAGTTTGCTAAGAATGATGGTTTCCAGCTGCATCCATGTCCCTACAAAGGACACAAACTCATCCTTTTTTATGGCTGCATAGTATTCCATGGTGTATATGTGCCACATTTTCTTAATCCAGTCTGTCACTGATGGACATTTGGGTTGATTCCAAGTCTTTGCTATTGTGAATAGTGCTGCAATAAACATACGTGTGCATGTGTCTTTATAGCAGCATGATTTATAATCCTTTGGGTATATACCCAGTATAGAGACTTAAATGTTAGACCTAATACCATAAAAATCCTAGAGGAAAACCTAGGTAGTACCATTCAGGACATAGGCATGGGCAAAGACTTCATGTCTAAAACACCAAAAGCAACGGCAGCAAAAGCCAAAATTGACAAATGGGATCTCATTAAACTAAAGAGCTTCTGCACAGCAAAAGAAACTACCATCAGAGTGAACAGGCAACCTACAGTATGGGAGAACATTTTTGCAATCTACTCATCTGACAAAGGGCTAATATCCAGAACCTACAAAGAACTCAAACAAATTTACAAGAAAAAAACAAACAACCCCATCAAAAAGTGGGCAAAGGATATGAACAGACATTTCTCAAAAGAAGACATTCATACAGCCAACAGACACATGAAAAAATGCTCATTATCACTGGCCATCAGAGAAATGCAAATCAAAACCACAATGAGATACCATCTCACACCAGTTAGAATGGCGATCATTAAAAAGTCAGGAAACAACAGGTGCTGGAGAGGATGTGGAGAAATAGGAACACTTTTACACTGTTGGTGGGATTGTAAACTAGTTCAACCATTATGGAACACAGTATGGCGATTCCTCAAGGATCTAGAACTAGATGTACCATATGATCCTCTGTCAATTTTGACTCAAGGACTCCTTGATGCCCTGCTGAACCTTCCTTAGACTGCATGAAATTCTAGGACTCTGCCATCCAATCCCCCTTCCCTCTCTGCTTCACTGACAGTCAGATTCCCATCACAGTCTCAAGATTCATCCAGTTTCACCCACTTTCTTCCCTGTAGTCTCTTAAGGCATTTAATCAAATAAGATCTGTGCATATTTAATTTTACCTTGGTGCCTGCTTCTCAGAGAACCTCAATTTGAACACAGGGTATTGTGCCAAGCATGTACAAATTAGGTAATCCTCGCAAAGTCTTCTCAGATAAGTACTAATATTTTACAAATCTCTAGACTGAGGCCTGGGGATACTGAGTAACTTTCCCATCATCTCACCTTTTCACCCCCCGCCCCCCACCACCTGATAAACTTTCACATTCAAGTCTCAACTTGGGGGTCAATATTTCCTCCATTTCTTATCATAGAGAGGGTTAAACTACTTTTTTCTGTGCAAACTCTGGCAAACTCTTTTTTGTTGATCCTGTTTTTTTACATGACTGTTTCCCCTATTAGATCTGTGAACCACCTTGATGTGAGGACTTATACATTTCTGTATTTGTAGCACCAGTGTTAGCACAGATGCCTAGAATAAACTTAATAATTAGTTTCAGTTGAATTGTGTTAGATTTAGCTGAGTTGATTCTGAATGAGATAATATAGCTACATGTGAGAAAATGAATTTTTGGTGGGTAGACCGAACTCAAGAAAAAGAGTATAAAATTGAGATTTCAACTAGGCACCTATGTTTCAATAAATATGAAACTACAAAGCAAGTTGCCAAATTAGCACTTGAAGAATATATAAAAGAATTCTGAGAAACGGTTCTATAATTTTTAGATCTCTTGACCAAATCAAGGAGTTAGAAGATGGAAGAAAAAGACTTGCAGAGAGATTTCTTTACAGAAAATTGTTTCTCTGCTGTAAGTCTACCACCCCCTAGGGGGAAGGGTGTATAGTACTAATGCAATATTTTCCAGCTGGAGAATTAGATTTTCCTTCCCCTCTCCACCCAGGGAAATTTAGCCAGTGAGAACACAGTTAGCTGCCTTCGTGGTGTGAAGGGAAGGCTATGTGCTTGGGATTCTTAGGGCTCTCAGGGTTCACTGGGGCAAGGGATGCATGAATTCTTCCTGTGATCAAGAATAGGATCAGGGAGTGAAAGAGAGACAAAGCATAGAGTAGTAAGACTTTTTTCAAAAGGGTGTCCTCAGGGGTCAGGGTCCCCAGTAGCAAGAATATGGAGGCAAACTGGCCCATTCCTGAGGAGCACTGAGGAAGCAATCCCATTAAATTATCTGTAATAGAGATGTATTCATCCTAGTCCAGGTTACTATGAAAAAGTAGAACACAGCAGAAAACTTAAAAAACTCCAATTGAGGAAAGAGAGAGACCCTCCCATATTGTTTTATATTGTTTTATACTTAGTACCTGTTTTAAGAAAAAACAAGGAAGTAAAACCAAAGACAGACAGCCCGGCACCAGGCCCCAAACCGGGCCTGGGCCTGCCTGGCCTAAACCTCATAGTTAAAAATCAACTCATAATTTAGAAATCGATGTTATTCACAGATTCCAGACATTGTATAGAAGAACATTGTGGAACTCCCTGCCCTGTTCTGTTTCTCTCTGACCACCGGTGCATGCAGCCCCTGTCACGTACCCCCTGCTTGCTCAAATCAATCACGACCCTTTCATGTGAAATCTTTAGTATTGTGAGCCCTTAAAAGGGACAGAAATTGTGCACTTTGGGAGCTTGGATTTTAAAGGCAGTAGCTTGCTGATGCTCCCAGTTGAATAAAACCCTTCCTTCTACAACTCGGTGACTGAGAGGTTTTGTCTGCGGCTAGTCTTGCTACACAATGGGCTAATGAAAGTGTCACACAAAAGAGTTAGTTTTAAACATCTCACTAGAGGTTAGTAGTTTGAGACCAGCCTGGGCAACCCTATCTCTACAAAAAACAAAAACAAACAAACAAAAACTAAGAGATTAGCCAAACATAGTATTGTATGCCTGTAGTACCAGCTACTTGAGAGGTTGATGCAGAAGGATCATTTGACCCCAAGAGTTCAAGGTTGCAGTGAGCTATGATCGTGCCACTGCACTCCAGCTTAAGTAATGCAACAAGACCCTGTCTTAAAATAAAATAAAATAAAATAAAGTAAAATAAAATAAAATAATAAAAAAGTGCTTGTCCCAAGAGCACAAAGCTAGCTGATAAAGGTGCTAGTTCAAGTAAGAACCATCCTGCCCTCTGCATCTCCTCCCACCTCCTTGCCTCCTATTTCACCCCTCTCCACTAGAATCCCAAGCAGCAGCTGGCAAGGAAAAAGGAGAAACATAGATTACGTTACCAAACCACACTTTCTCATTCACAGACTTGCTCCCTGAAGCAGGCCAAAGTCGGGGTGGGGGTGGAGAGAAAAGCTTTTATAAGTTCACTTTAGGGAATTGAATGGTACCTTTGACTAAATAGTTTGATTACTAAAAGCAAGCAAACTGTGTGTTTACGTGTCTATTAATAAAAGTGAACACAACAGTCAAAGACCTGCCTGAGTTTTCATTTGAAAGAGAAAATTATTTCCCCTGAATACATTTTTTAAGTTGATGGGAAATGAAAATGAATTTGTACTTTGATGTGTGAGCTCGGCCCTTATAAGTTCTGGCTGTTCCATATACCAGTGTTATCACTATCAAAACCACTGAGATCATAATTGAGAGTCAGGGTAGACTGCAGACAAACAGATTTTCTAGAATATGGAAATCCACAGGCAGAAATACCATCCAGGCTCATTTAGGCATGACTCTACTTTTTCTTTCAAGGTGAAGTGCTAATCTGTGTAGTATCAAGTGTGGTTCAAGAGGCTCAATATTTTTTAATATTCTCTTAAGTTGGCCCATATAAAATTTTAGTGCAGAATAATAGCTCTCAGAGTGTAATCTTTAGACCAACAGCACCAGCATCACCTGGGAAGAGGTTAAAAAATGCAAATTCTTAAGTCACATTTTAAATATACTAACTTAGATATTCAGGCAGGGGGCCCAGCACTCTATGTTTAACAAGCCTTGTAGGTGATACTGATGGAGCTAAAGTTTGATAGCCACAGGTGTAGGATATCCCAGAACACAGTACTGACATAAGTCCCTGTATTAAAAGTCAGAAATTTGACAAAATTTTAGTTTTGTTTTAAATTTAGGCAGCAACAGGACACCACCTGAGCTCGTAGACGATTGTACTCATTTAATCCTTATAATTATTCAGTATGGGAGTATTATTATTTCCATTTTAAAGTTAGTTAACAAAATACAGATGGGTATCACGTGGACACGGCTAATGGAGCAGAGGAACCACAGAGCAATAATATAAGAAATCATGCTAGTCTCCTTTGACACGTGTTTCATGTATCAATAAGCCTAACGGATAGGACTGAGCCTAGTACAAATGCATTTCTTACACAAGACATGTAAATATCATGACCATGAATATTCTGCATGTGCAATTGTTTTAAAAAGCTTAAATTCTTCACTAAACACTTTAGAATTCAGGTAAAGCTCAGATAATTTTGTATATGTGAACCATACAATTGCACTGTTTATTAAATGAGCTGGAATCTTGTGATTTGTTATATGAATAAGTAGCTGAATTGTTTCTTTCTCCCTCTGGCATGTGCATACACACACACACATCCCTATTAAAACTCACACCAGCATATAAGTAAGTGCAAAGCTACAACTACAGATCTGCCTGAAGGGGATGAAAACAGTCAAGGTTCCCAGGTGTTCAAAATAACAAGCCTGCTCAATATCATTCATTTATTCAACCTGCATTTGTTGAACACTTTAACTACTTGCACCAGCCTCATTACAATATTGATAACTAATATGTAATAAGCCTTTTTCCACATCAGGCACATCATCCTTATAAGAATTTTCTCATTTAATCCTTATAATTATTCAATATGGGAGTATTATTATTTCCATTTTAAAGTTAATTAACAACCAACCTCACCTTGCTGGCAAGTGGTAGAGCCAGGTTGTCAACCCAAGAAGTATATTGTCTGTTTCCTTAACTACTACACTACACTGAAAGACTACTGGGTAAATAACAAAATTAAGGCAGAAGTAAATAAGTTCTTTGAAATCAATGAGAACAAAGACACAACATACCAGAATCTCTGGTGTAGAGGGAAATTTACAGCACTAAATGCCCAAAGGAGAAAGCTGGAAGGATCTAAAATCAACACCCTAACATCACAATTAAAAGAACTAGAGAAGCAAGAGCAAACAAATTGAAAAGCTAGCAGAAGACAAGAAATAATTAAGATCAGAGCAGAACTGAAGGAGATAGAGACACGAAAAACCCTTCAAAAAATCAATGAATCCAGGAGCTGGTTTTTTGAAAAGATTAACAAAATAGACTGCTAGCCTGATGAATAAAGAAGAAATGAGAAAAGAATAAAATTGACACAATAAAAATGATAAAGGGGATATCACCACTGATCCCACAGAAACACAAACTACCATCAGAGAACACTATAAACTCCTGTATGCAAATAAACTAGAAAATCTAGAACAAATGGATGAATTCCTGGACACATACACCCTTCCAAGACTAAGCCAGGAAGAAGTCAAGTCTTTGAATAGGCCAATAACAAATTCTCAAAATGACGCAGTAATTAATACCCTACCAAAAAAAAAAAAAAAAAGCCAGGACCAGACGGATTCACAGCCAAATTCTACCAGAGGTACAAAAAGAGCTGGTACCATTTCTTCTGAAGCTATTCCAAACAGTAGAAAAAGAGGTACTCTTCCTTCACTCATTTTATGAGGCTAGGATCATCCTGATACCAAAAAAAGAAAATTTCAGGCCAGTATCCCTCATGAACATCGATGTGAAAATCCTCAGTAAAATACTGGCAAACCAAATCCAGCACACACCAAAAAGCTTATCCAGCACGATCAAGTCAGCTTCATCCCTGGGATGCAAGACTGGTTTAACATATGCAAATCAATAAACATAATCCATCACATAAACAGAACTAATGACAAAAACCACATGATTATCTCAATAGATGCAGAAAAGGCCTTCAATAAAATTCCACTGTCCTTCACGCTAAAAATTTTCAATAAACTAGGTACTGATGGAACTTATCTCAAAATAATAAGAGCTCTTTATGACAAACCCACAGCCAACATGATACTGAATGGGCAAAAGCTGGAAGCATTCCCTTTGAAAACTGGCACAAGACAAGGAGGCCCTCTCATACCACTCCTACTCGACATACTATTAGAAGTTCTGGTCAGGGCAATCAGGCAAGAGAAAGAAATAAAGGGTATTCAAATAAGAAGAGAGGAAGTCAAATTGTCTTTGTTTGCTGATGACCTGATTGTATGTTTAGAAAACTCCATCATCTCAGGCTAAAAACTCCTTAAGCCGATAACCAACTTCAGCAAAGTCTCAGCATATAAAATCAATGTGCAAAAATCACAAGCATTCCTACAGACAAACAGAGGGCCAAATCTGAGTGAACTCCCATTCACAATTGCTACAAAGAGAATAAAATACCTAGGAATACAACTTACAAGGGATGTGAAGGTCCTCTTCAAGGAGAACTACAAACCACTGCTCAAGGAAGTAAGAGAGGACAGGAACAAATGGAAAAACATTCCATGCTCATGGATAGGAAGAATCAGTATCATGAAAATGGTCATACTACCCAAAGTAATTTATAGATTCAATGCTATTCTCATCAAGCTACCATTGACTTTCTTCACAGAATTGGAAAAAAAAAAAACTACTTTAAATTTCTTATGGAACCAAAAAAGAGCCTGTATAGCCAAGACAATCCTAAGCAAAAAGAACAAAGCTGGAGGCATCACACTACCTGACTTCAAACTATACTACAAGGCTACAGTAAACAAAACAGCATGATACTGGTACCAAAACAGATATATAGAACAACGGAACAGAACAGAGGCCTCAGAAATAATACCATACATCTACAACCATCTGATCTTTAGCAACCCTAATTAAAAACAAGCATTGGGAAAAGCATTCCCTATTCAATAATTGGTGTTGGGAAAACTAGCTAGCCATATGCAGAAAACTGAAACTAGACCCCTTCCTTACACTTTATACAAAAATTAACTCAAGATGGATTAAAGACTTAAATGTAAGACCTAAAATCATAAAAACCCTAGAACAAAACCTAGGCAATATCATTCAGGACATAGGCATGGGCAAAGACTTCATGACTAAAACATCAAAAGCAATTTCAAGAAAAGCCAAAATTGACAAATGGGATCTAATTAAACTAAAGAGCTTCTGCACAGCAAAAGAAACTATCACAAGAGTGAACAGGCAACCTACAGAATGGGAGAAAAATTTTGCAATCTATCTATTCTGATAATATCCAGAATTTACAAGGAATTGAAACAAATTTGCAAGAAAAAAACAACCCCATCAAAAAGTAGGTAAAGGATATGAAGAGACACTTCTCAAAAAACGACATTTATGCAGCCAACCAACATATGAAAAAAAGTGCCTCATCACTGGTCATTAGAGAAATGCAAATCAAAACCACAATGAGATACCATCTCACACCAGTTAGAATGTCAATCATTAAAAAGTCAGGAAAAAACTGAGGCTGGAGAGGATGTGGAGAAATAGGAACACTTTTACACTGTTGGTAGGATTGTAAATTAGTTCAACCATTGTGGAAGACAGTGTGGTGATTTTTCAAGGATCTAGAACCAGAAACACCATTTGACCCAGCAATCCCATTACTGGCTATATACCCAAAGGATTATAAATCATTCTACTATAAAGACACATGCACATGTATGTTTATTTTGGCACTATTCACAAGAGCAAAGACTTGGAACCAACCCAAATGCGCATCAATGATAGGGCGGATAAAGAAAATGTGGCATATCTACACCATGGAATACTATGCAGCCATAAAAAAGGATGAGTTCATGTCCTTTGCAGGGACATGGATGAAGCTGGAAACCAGCTCATTATTCTCAACAAACTAACACCAGAACAGAAAACCAAACTCTGCATATTCTCACTCATATGTGGAAGTTGTATAATGAGAATCCATGGACACAGGTAGGGGAACATCAAACACCAGGGCCTGTTGAAGCGTGACAGGGGACTAGGGGAGGGATAGCATTAGGAGAAGTACCTAATGTAGATGACAGGTTGATGGGTGCCACAAACCACCATGGCATGTATATATCTACATAACAAACCTTCACATTCTGCACATACATCCCAGAACTTAAAGTATAATTTTAAAGAAAGAAAGAAAGAAAAAGACTTTAAGAACATCAAAATACCCCAAGCACATGAAGTTACACTCCAAAGCCAGAGAGCTGCAAGCTACTAGAGGCTAGCTCAGGCTTTCAACAAGGGCCTATATTAGTGACTTATTTACATTACCTTATTTAATCTCCATGGCAGTGAGTTTGATATCATTCTCATTACACTTTGATAAAATTAAAACCTAGAGAGGTTAATCCACTTGCTCCTGTCACACATTGAAAGAGCTGTGATTCAAACCCAGGTTAGTTTGAGTATAAAAGGTTATACTATTCCCAGAATGTTATGCTGATTCCCTTGTATAAAGACACATATAAATTATGCAAAATTTCAGAAACAGATGATGTTCTTTTTTTACCACTAGCATGAATGATTGCTTATTATAAATATTAATATCACTTTAAGTTTCCTCCATAGGCTTTATTGTCATGAAAAATGTGTTCCCCTTACTGACAGCAAACTCTTCATCTATATGAGACTAGATTAGTCATTTCATAATTTTTAGTCACTACCTTTATGTGTGCCATCTTTATGACTTTTGCTTTTTAAAAGTTGGCAGCTGCAAGGGATTGCCATTATTACCTGACACAAAGAAAACACATTCATAGAAATAAATATAAATTAAACAACTACACTGGATCCTAGTTAGATGATGTTCTCTCTCATTTTGGTGAAAATAGAGATTAACAAGCATTCCAGAAGTGGTAAACAAATACTAGTATCAATCTGAAACTTTCTACTTAACATAATCAGGGAATACCATTTAGGAGGTAATGTTATTTAATGTCTTATCCAGGTACTAACTGAAATCATATCATATGCCCCTGAAGATCATTTCCTGTGGTCTCCAGTGGTAGTTCTACCATACTTTAGGAAATAACCAAAATATTTTCAGGTCCTTTAATTTCATTTAAAAATTTCTACTTATGCCTTCAACAATCTACCTTTTACATAAATTAATGATATTCAGGCAGCACTCAGCAATGTGTGGGTGTGTCATAAATAGTGGTAGTGGATTAATAATACATACTTCACCCCCATTTGAAGGTACACTAATGATCAGAATATGAGAAAGCAAGTTGTCCAATTTGCTTGTAACTTTAACAGTTCCCTGAAACTGAGTATGTCTCCAGTGACTAGGAACAAACCCTGAAAAAAATCTGCCTGTCAAAACAGAATGCAACTCACATCAGTTCAAAATATTGGGAGGAAACTGACCTGGCTATTTCCTACCAAGTAAAATGCACTATCAATTCACATCTACAGTTTATCTGTAATTGCCTTCCAAATGCTCCTTTCTGCCTCCCAAAAATATTTTATTTATTTAGAAGAGTTAAGGGAGACAATTCCTAGGAAGAAAGAAGAGGCTACGCACAAAAAAAAAAAAAAAAAAAAAAAGAATGACCATATCTGCTTGTACTCTGCTTGCTTTCCTAAACCATAAACATTAAAACAATGAATGATGTACTGGAGAAACTGATGACAAATCAGTATTCTTGATAAGAGTCCTTAAGAACTGTTCTCTGCTGAGTGACTTCACTACAGTTAGGCAAAATCTCCCAGATATGCAAATACTGGTGGTTTTCAAGTCAAAATGTCCCTTCTATTCATATTTCCAATTACCCTCCTGGGAAATTTCATCTGAAAAATTCATTAGATACAATTATCACCTCCATAAATTTTGTTCTTTCATGGCCTTGAGAGTCGGTGGAGAGCAAGCATGAATGATTTAGTAAAGCAAGTGACCAAATGTCATGCTTAGTTTTAAGTCATATCTGAAGATACTATGCTAAGGAACCAGAAGATACTAGCAGAAAGGTCAAGGAGAAAATCCTTGAAAGGGATTTTCAGGGACTCCCTGATATCTAGTGTGACTATATGTCATCCAACTGGAATAAATTTATAAATTTTTAAATGAAATTAAAGGATCAGAAAGTCCTGAAAATTTATATCAGGGACTCCCTGATATCTAGTGGGACTATATGTCATCCAACTGGAATAAATTTATAAAATGAAGAGGGATTGTGTCAGTTAGATACTGCCATGTAAGAAACCATCCAAAATTCAATGGCTTAACAGAAGAGTTATGTATTATTTCTTGAGTCTTTGCATAGGCTGGATGTTGACTGGCATAAGCTGACATTGGCTGGGAGTAACTCTGCTCCATGTGTTTCTTATCCCCCTCCTAAAATCAACAGACTGGCCTGGGTATATCTTTCTCATAGCTATGGCAGGGATTCAAAAGTGCAAACCCTACTGTAGGCAAGATTTTTAAAGCCTCTGCTTGAATCAGTTCTACTAATATCCCAATCTCCTAAGGCAAGTCACATGGCTGAATTCAGAATGGAGAGGCAGAGAAATTCACTTGCCTTCTCAGTAGGCAGAACTGCAAAGCCACACGCCAAAGAACATGGATTGCACTGATGGCCCCAGTCCCTCATAGAGAGAAGTCCTGGCACCATGAATGCAATCTACCTCAGGCTACAATTCATAAACTAACTCATCCTATACGACCTGCCTCACAGAGTCCCTACTGAAGAAACATTATAGTAGCCAAAGATCCCTCAGCTGAAGTTTTCCATTTCAAACGCCAGAAAATGAGTCATAGCGATTCTGGCCTTGACAAGGTAAGGTCCAGCCACAGCGAAATACCTGCAAGTACAACTACCTTCAGTAAATGTGAGTTTTATGTAGAATTTAATGGGGTCTGCAGTCACTGGCCAATATTTTACATATGTGTCAGAAGAAAAAAGACATTGATGGAAGTACCCCCTATATGGCAACACTCCCATATTATATCATTTTAAATCTGGGTGGAAATCCTTCAAGATGTGCAGCGCCCCATTTTATGAGGTTGGTGCAAAAGTAATTGCGGTTTTTGCCATTACTTTTAATGAGACATATGGCTGATACATACGGCTAAATGAGATATGGCTAAATACATATGGCTAAATGAGACGGAGATTGGTTGAGCATTTTACTCACATATTCATACCGAGTAACTAGACACAGGAAAAAGCTCAAATCTAGTTGTCTGAAAAGACTCTCATACCTCCATTTTATTACACTGTCTTAACCTGACTGGAAGATTATGTCTCTAGAAAATATACTTAAAGAACCAGATTGGCAAACACCCATAGTTTCTTCTCCGGAAGATACAATCCCAACTAGTGCTATTTCTGAGACAGAGTTCTTTTTCAATGAGGAATACACTTTTATTTAGGACATATTTTGAGTATTATTTATATTTTACCAGCAAGATACTTTTAGCACATATCTCTACATATGTTTGTGTTATTTTAATTTAAACCTTTCACAGGATAATCATCCAAGTAATAGAAAAATTAAAATTAAAAATAAGATAATTTCACAGATTTCTATGTGCATTTATTTAAAGTGTAGATATATAAGAATATATAATGTCATATTTAATATAGATTATACATTATATATGTTATATTTGTGTTATTATAGAGTATAGCTTACAGATTATAACAGCTAATAGTTTTTATTAGTTTTTATTATAGTTGCACTGATGATTAAATAATATACCTAAATATTTTAACATAATACCTGGAACATAGTAAGTATCAAGTTATAGCTATATATGGAAGGTGCCTGCTCATAAGAAGCCCTTCCTTTAAGCTTCATCTTGGAGATTAAAATTCAACTAGCTGATTTATTCACCCCAGATCAATACATTTCAAGAGGCTATCCTCTTGACTCAGAATTTCAAATGATCTTGCTCTTATTTAGTATTGTAACACACCACAAGAACCTCTAGAGAAGCAGCTTTTAATCATGCAGATGAACTGAGAAACATAAAGTAAATCCCACGCCACTCCTCAGTTGAAATTCATAGGCAATGCCATGGAATATAATCCAGATGTTGACTAGGTAGACCTTGCCCTTTGGTTGAATGAAAAAAAAAAAAAAACAAAGGCCTGTAAGAGGATAATACTTTCCACACAATTTTTGCGCCAGATTTCTTCCTTCCTTTCCTTCCTTTTCTTTCTTTTTTTTTTTTTTTTTTTTTTTGACCAGGCTGGAGTACAATGGCATGATCTTTGCTCACTGCAACCTCCACCTCCCAGGTTCAAGTGATTCTCCCAGCTCAGCCTCGAGTAGCAGGGATTACAGGAATGCACCACCACACCTGGCTAATTTTGTTTTTTTTTTTTTTTTTTTTTTTTTAAGTAGAGACAGAGTTTCTCCATGTTGATCAGGCTGGTCTTGAACTCCTGACCTCAGGTGATCCACACGCCTTAGCCTCCCAAAGTGCTGGGATTACAGGTGTGAGCCACCACACCCAGCCACACCAAATTTCTTCTTGCCCCCCTCTTCCTTCTGTTCCTATATGTGAGTATGCCATCTCTGCACTATCCTAATGACATTCATCAACTTCAAGGCAAAATATGTAGCCCTGTCTCTGTCTTACATATATACCCACTTATAGCAAGCATTTCTTGAGTATATGAGACTTTACTGAAAATTTGAGAACCACAAGGAAGATGTTCCAGTTATCCATTGCTATGTTTAAAAAAAAAAAAAAAAAAAAAGGCCTACCTGAAATAAATTACCCCCAAAATTTAGCGCTTTAAAACCATTGCAATCATTTATTTCTATTATTGTTATTACTATTATAACACCTCCTGGTCAGCAGGTTGACTGAGACTAGGCTCAGCCGGGTGGTTCCCATTCAGTCTCTCTCAAGCAGTTACAGAGACTGGGACTGGAGTCACAAAGGCTTCCTCACTCATGTGTCTGACCTGGGCTGGGAAGACCCAAATAGTTGGTGACCAGACAGCTGGATCTCCTCAGGGCATCTGTCATTCTCTTTATGATTTCTGCACAGGATCTTTTCTAAGCATGTGTGCTTCAGGATGGCCAGACTTCATACATGGCAGCTCAGAGTCCCTGCAAAAGCATCCTGAGGGAGAGTTGGGCAGAAGACATATTGCCTATTCTAACCTAGCCTAGGAGTCACCTCCACTACATTGTTACTTGTCAAGGAAGTCACAGTGCCAGTCAGTTTTAAGGAGAAGAGATAGGCTATCTCCTCTTGATGGGGGAATAGCAAAGTTTTAAAAGAGAATGTGGGACAGGACACATGTTTGTGATTATTTTTGGAAAATGTCATTTGATACAAAGGGATAATCTCATGAAGTCTCTTATTATCTTGTTGGCTTCTCTCTTCCCTTCCCTCCCTTTCCTACCTCCTTACTGCCTTCTTCACATATTCCCTTCAAGCTCCAAATTTTTCTCCCTCTACTATGAAGAGTAGTACAGTTGTCCCCCAGATCCTATTTCCATTGCTAGTCAAAACAAAGGGACTCCATTTCCCAGAAACCTGACCTACTTTCATTAGAAAATAAGGTGTTAGTTTGTTCCTTACACAGATTTGGAAGAAAATAATAATTGTGTCCACTCTCTGCAGAACTGCAGAGACTAGCATGAGAGAAAATGAAGAGAATATCAAAAGACTAGACAATGGCCAAGGAGAAAAATGTGTGGACAGGACCCCTCAGGCTTGGATTACTCACAGCATCACTTTCTGATCTATTTGAAGATGGAGGAATTCCATTGCTTCAGCATAGAGTAAGTGATTAGTCAACAAGATAAAAATGTCAAACAGAAAATTCTGCAGAAAAACAAAATTGTGTACCTGCTCCAAGGACATCAAAACTCTTCTGGAACAGTTCCCTGCTTCATACTTCCATTCTGTCTCCTGCATCTGTAGGTTACAGAAATGAAAAAAAAAAAAGTGATCATAGTAATTTTTCTGACGATGACTGTTGCATTAAAATTGTTCTGATGTAATAGTCCCCTCCACAAAGTATTCTGGGAAAATTTGTTTTCCCTGAGAGACATATTTGAGATACAGCTGTACCAGTTTAGATTGCATTATGCAGCATGTAGTTATAAATCTAATTAATATGACTTAAATAATTAAGGCTATTAATTAATATATAAGTCCAAAGATTGACAGAACAAAATCATTACAAGGGTCTTACATTTCATGAAAGATTCTGTTTCCCTCTATCTTTTCAAGACCACCAACTTTAGTGCCTGGCTTTCAAGTACGAGGTTGCAATATAGCTACTCCTCCTTCAGTCATCACATTGACATTCCAGGTCAGAAAAAGGGGGAAGCACCAAAAGCCTTCTCCTTGTGAAGTCTTAGCTTTGTATGAAAAAGGGGAAGCTCGCCCCAGTGATATCTGCCTTAATATATACGATTAAGCCAGAGCTTTTCACATGACCACAACAAATCAAGGAATATTTTAGCTTTTCAATCACTTCAGTAGAGGAAGATAAAGGAATAGGAGCTGTTAATAATGTCTAGTTACAAAACTTTTGTAACTAAAGTTTCTACACTTAACTATTTTGTAACTATAGTGTCCGCCACAGTAGCAGACCACGAGTAATGAGTGCTGGCTTCTATCTAATCCTGTGATCTAACTAAACCTCTAAGGGGAAGCCCTTTAACTCTCAGGATTCCAGTTTTCCCATGCATAAAAAAGGGGGGGAGGAATAAAAAGGAATAATAACATAGAAGATCTCTCATGTTCTATAATTATTTATACCAGGATATCTTTAAGGCAACATGATGGGGCAGACACTGTACGTTACTTACCCAAGCATCCCTCACTGTCTTCCTCACTGGCAGTGGCCAGTTCCCACTGTAAAACCTGGTGGGGTTTTCTGAATCTCTCTTCCAGCTAGAGTATGACCATGTGGCCAAAACTTGGCCAAGAAGACCCAAGGGAATGCATGCCCTGGGGTATTTTCTGAGAACGATCTAGCAACAGGCTATAACATGAATATGTGAGAAGAAGTCTTTTGGCTTCCTCTTCTACCCTCTCCCTGCATCCAATTATTTTTGTCTTCAGACTCAGCTGTATGCATTATAGCAGCCATTTTGTATCAATGAGGCAATAAAGCCAAAACATTGCAAATAATGAAATGGAAGGGTGATAATGAATTTTAGTCATCGATAAAATCAATCATGAGAACAGCTTTTCCTGACTTCATGTTATAGGAAACAATAATAGTCCTATTTATGTATGCTCTTCCTGTTTGATGCTATTACTTGCAGCCCAAAACATCACACATAAATCAATGATCTAGTAGAAACAATTATAGCTTCAAAATTAGCATATGTCTCACACTTTAGGTGCATATGAATCTGCACAAGTGAGACTTGTTAAAATATAAATTTCTGATGTAGTATGTCTGGGGTGGGGTCTAACATTTTGCATTTCTATCAGTCTGTTCAACACATGATCTGCATCTATACCTTGAAGAGCAAGGTTCTAACCTATATTTGGCCACTGTATGACATTGATCAAATTGCATCACTCCTCCAGACTCAATTTTCTCATAGAATCCTGCATCTTATGCTTCTAAGTACTATCACAGATATAAGTTCAGTTCTTCCACAAAAGAAGATATACGCGAAAAGTGAATTAAGGGGGGATAGATGCTGTAATTTATTTTAAGCCACCTGCCAAATAGTTATTCATCTTTTCTCTTGATACAAACTGTATCCAGGACCAGGGCACACAGTCTAGTACTTGTCTCCATGACTATCCAACTGCCCCACCTCTATAGAAATATCATAGGAAAAGAATGTTAAACTTAGCTAGATTTGCAGATGCTCCTTGGAAACTTACTATGTATAATGTGTGTGCTAATCAGAAATTCATTTAATAAATATTTGAAAAGATTTAGAGCAATCCATCCTCTTCCCCACCCCATACTCTTTCAATGAGAATAAAGAATGAATGTGTGTATGTGTGTGTTTTAAATAACAAAAAAGCCAACTGCCTGCAAGATGGGATTACAGGTGCCTGCCACCACCCCATCTAATTTTTGTATTTTTAGTAGAGATGGAATTTCACCATGTTGGCCAGGCTGGTCTCGAACTCCTGACCTCAGGTAATCCACCCGCCTCTGCCTCCCAAAGTGCTAGGATTACAGGCGTGAGCCACCATACCTGGCCTCACCCAAGTCTTTTGCATTCTGAAATTCACAAGATAAGACACCAAGGACAGTGCTAATTACAAGAAAGACAAGAAGAAAGATTATAGAGTTCATACGATTGCTCAATCTTCTGAGAAACATCTCTCAGCCTGCAATGTTTAGTACCCCACATCAGGCCAGAGAGCTGGTTTTAAAAACTGGTTCCTCCTCAGACTCAGGAAGAGGCTGCTGTGTTTCTCTTTGGAGTTAGGGCTGTATTTCTCAGTCACTGCATTTCTCGGTAACAGGTAACTATTTCTGCTAATGAAGAGGAGAGCAAGTTACCATTAAAAAAAAAAAAAAAAAAAAAAAGCCCTGCATAAATTGCAGGAGCATTAATTACTATGGGCCTTAGGCTCCCAGGAATTTATGCAGTCTTTCCAAGGTGACTATCATGATTATGTGGTATTTAACTATATATTTAATTCTCTATAGATATTGCAGACATTTTTCAGCTCTTCTAGAGGAGTTTTTAATCAAAATGAGTTAACATACTCTTCTTCATTCTAAATTAAACTCAATATAGTTATGTGCATCTCAAATGCATGATCACATCCTTGAACTTTTCAAGAGAATCTTTTATAGATAGCTTGTCCTCATTGTCAGTATCTGGAAAACCCTGTGTTATCATCTGCTCTAGGTTGTGACTTTCAGTATTAGGCTAGTCTGGTGAGGAAATGCCAAAGTGCCCAGTCGAGATCCTTCCACATCACTGGGCTGGAATAATTAGAAGCTAGTGACAGATTCTCAGGGGCTCTCATTATCTTTGATAAAACATACAGAAATACTTTGTTGGTAAAACAGCAGCTATTCAAGATTGTTCCTGACAAGTTTGGGAGCCAAGGGAATCTCATGTTTAGGGCTTTGGTATCCCTACTATCTCTTCAAAATGGAAATATGGCTTGCCTAAGCCAAGTGGGAAGCAGAGTGTTATGGTTAATACTGAGCATCAACTTGATTGGATGGAAGGATGCAAAGTATTGACCCTGGGTATGTCTGTGAGGGTGTTACCAAAGGATATTCACATTTGAGTCAGTGGGCTGGGAAAGGCAGACCCACCCTTAATCTGGACGGACACCATCTAATCAGCTGCCAACGCCACAAGAATGTAAAGCAGGCAGAAAAACACAAAAAGGCTAGACTGGCTTAGCCTCCCAGCCTACATCTTTCTCCCATGGTGGATGCTTCCTGCCCTCAAATATCAGACTCCAAGTTCTTCAGCTTTTGGACTTGGACTGGCTTCCTTTCTCCTCAGCTTGCAGATGGCCTATTGTGGGACTTTGTGATTGTGTGAGTTAATACTATGTAATAAATGCCTATATATGTGTGTGTGTGTATATATATATGTTAATATACATATATATGTTATGTGTTATTATATAGGAACAGAACTTATGTGTGTGTGTGTGTGTGTATATATATATGTATATTAAGAGAACCTTGACGAATACACAGGGCTAAATATGCAAATTTCTGCTTTGATTGGAATATATTTATTTGTCTACCAACTGGGATTCTATAGTAGTAGAGACTGAGTGAATGGCATGGAAAAGTGAAGAACTCCTTTTTTTAATGCACGGCCAAACCCCCAAAAAGGCCTTATCTACTGATCACTAGATCAGGACCCATTGGCCCAACAGGTGGTTTAGTTTATCCTTTCAGATTTATTATGTTTTACCAAAAGAGTTCAACCACCCTTCTAAATGACACAGTTCATGTTCCCATTTCACCCATGTCAGGAAAATAAATAGCATCCTATATAAGGATCAAATAATACGTGGTTTAAGCCACAATGGAAAATACTTTTCTCCTAAATCTGGAAAACTCAATCTGGGAAAATCATATTGGTAATAAGAAGTTGACTATACATCAAAGGAGAGAATTTAACATAACTTTGGTCAAACCTAAAATTTAGAGATTTTTTGACCATAAAGAATCACATGGCAAATTGGACAACCTCTACAAGGTTACATATGTTTGTCCAATGCTAGGAAGACCTGACCTTAGCTAAAACAACTGGGTCTTACCCTACTCCTGCAAGTAGCTGGGTGCATGTATTTCAAGAAGACATAACCTACCTGGTGTTTAGAACAGAGTTTGTTTTCTTAGAACACTCCCTCTTCTCCTCCAACTTCCTCATCTAAAAAACAATGAAGCTTCAACTTCCTCATCTAAAAAACAAGGTAGTTGGACTAGATCAGGTTTCTCAACCCTGGATGTATTTGAGTTATGTGGGGAGATATTTTTTTAATGTGATGCCCAGGTCTTAACCTAGACTAATTAAATCAGACTCTCTAGGGATGGGGCTATTTGTTTAAAGTTCCTTGGGTGATGCTGATGTTCAGCCCCAGCTAAGACCCATGACACCAGGTAATTCCTGAATGCACACTTATATGAATATTCTGTAACTTTCAGTTTGATATCATCTGCTACATTCATCCTCTCTGAACCTTTCTTCTGTCTTGGGAAAGCAGAATTCTGACATGACCCTAAACAAGTTATGCCCTTGAAGAAAACCCCTTTGAATGAATATTGGCTAGCTTCTCGTCAAGAGACCATGCCAAAGGTGATGAAGTATCACTCCCATGACCGTGCCATGTTACATACAGCAGACTGAAGTGAGATTTTCTTCTGCTGGCTTGAAAGAAGCAAACCGCCACGCTGTGAGTAGATCTCTGTTATGAACTGAATGTTTGTGTGCCTCCAACGTTTATATGTTGAAATATAATCACCAATGTGATAGCATTAGCAGGTGGAACCTTTGGGAGACATTTAGGTCATAACAGTGGAACCTTTATGAATGAAATTAGTGCCTTTGTAAGAAGAGGCCAGAGTACTAGCGCACTCTCTCATGCTAGTGCAATGTGAGGACAAAACTAGAAGTTAAAAGTCTGCTTCCAGAAGAGGTCCCTCACCAGAACCAGACCAGGTCTCAGGTCTCCCACTTGTAAAATGAGAGAGGTAGAAGAGTTTCCCTCCAATTATAAAATTCTATGATCGTTAGCTCTTAGCATGGTGAAAACATCAGTATGCAGTATGCAGTTTGAAGTTAGTCTAATCTGAATTTAAATTCTGGCTCTACTACTTATCAGTGTAGATCTTTGGCCAAAAGGTTTATTGATCTTACTAAGCTTCCGTTTCCCCTTCTATAAAACTAGAATAATAAAACTCCCCAATCTTCTAGCATTTGGGTGGGTTGATTATATGAGTAAATGGATGTAATAGCCTTAACAAACAAAGGACTTAACACATAGTAATGACTCAAAAACGGTAATGGTGATGGCTTTGGCTTTTGTTACAAGCTCTTTACTTGATTCTTTTAGAGACAATTTGTTTACTTTTAGCATCCATTATGATTCTTCCAAGAATAGCATTTAGGACACCTGAAAGGTCTACTAGGCACATTTTGAAATGTGGAGTTGGAAGAGAAGGCAATCGTGGTATACAATGTCTTCAGAGGAAGGCAGTGTCCTGTTCCAGAGCTAGCAGGTAGAGGCAATCTCCTCTAAGCCCTCGCCACTCTTTTCATGAAGCAAGCTTCAACAATAAGAGGGCCAACAACAAAAGGATAAACATGACATGTTGACAACGTATTCTCATTAGTTTATATGGGTTAAAGAGCAAAAACATGAAGATTTTACCCATTCTTTAACTTGTCCCTTACATATTTTTCCCTTTTGACTATTAGAGCTGTTCTTTTTCAGGCACTGTTCTGAACTACTTTCAGAGCCCAGATGTAGCTCTTTAGAAGTCAAAAGATGGGAAGAAGTTTGACAGCCTGAAAAGTCTTCAAAAATTATTGTGCTTGAACTGCATCCTCTGGTAAGACCAGCCAAAAACATACTCTTTGCTCCAGCAGAGCTGCAAAAAAAGTAAGTTCCAAAGTTTGCTTTTGAGAGCCTCATACTAAATGTAGAGAAGATAAAACTGGGTCCCACGAGAGACTTTCTACTTGGCTGAGAAGAGCTTCCAAGAAAGATGCCGACCAATCCTCAGAACTTACATTCATTTGGCAAGGAGTGGACTGCTTTTCAGAAGAGAAATAAGAAATTGAAGTAAGAGATACTTCCTGTTC
The DNA here is from genome assembly GCF_000951045.1 of Mandrillus leucophaeus. Lineage (NCBI taxonomy): Eukaryota > Metazoa > Chordata > Mammalia > Primates > Cercopithecidae > Mandrillus > Mandrillus leucophaeus. Next base: position 845,817 of record NW_012109975.1, on the reverse strand, counting down.
ATGAAAAATAAAAGTTCTTTAAAAAGAAGAAACAAAGTTATTAGTGAGTAATTTAAGAAAACATTAAATTAAATTGAAATATGAAAGTGGGAACATAACTAATTCATTACCAGAAATTTGGTGTGAGCTAAAAACAAAGAGCTTTAAATAAATCTGTGGACAGGAGAGCCATAAGAAATCATGAGCTTCAAATTAGAGCTATTGGAGGTATTCAGAGAGTTGTCACAAATGCCAAGCACACCTACCCACAAAAGGTCCCTTATTGATACCATCAGAAAACTAACTCAGTACACTTTGGTTTCCATGTTGTATTCTTATTTCTTGCAGACACAAGGGAATGACAGAGAAGACAAGATTTTTTTTTTTTCAAAATCCTTATCTAAAGCATGCTAAACTACTGTTAGTACCATGATGTTTATTTGAGGGGCAATCTGAATGAAATTTGCCTTTGTGGAGTAGTTATAATCACTGCAAGCTTTATTATTAAAATAAGAAGCAAATGCCCCATGAGAACAATGTTCAAATGTACAATTAGTCCTTGCTCACACAAAATTGAACATGACTGCTGGCCTCCAGAGATCTTCTCTGGTTCACTCTGCAGATGCAAAGCTGAAAATAGAGCTGTCTAAAAGACTAAGAAGGAAGAGATTACATGGAAGAAGGAAAGGTGAAAGCAACTCAGAAATTGTGCTCAGTATGGCTTCTTAGCTCCTGCTGTAGGAAGAGCTAAGAAAAAAAAAAGTTTTAGGATCTACTGCATATACTACAAATCCCAATGGAGAGGTCTTTCCACACTTGGAAACAAAGGCCTAAATCCAAAGAACTGAATCATGCAAGCTGGGTGCAGAAAGTTGTGAAAAACTGTCTCAGGTGTTCACAATACTCTTGTGGCAATTCTGGGACTAAATCAATACTTTTTTCCTGGTATTTGTCTAGGTCTAGTACTTCTCCAAGCAGTTGAAAAATTATGTATTAAACCCTAGTCATGTCTTGAATCAAAATGGAATTTAAAGAACAACATTCTAGGGAGAGGAGGAAATGGAGAGTTACTAATAAATCAGAATCAAGTTTCAGTCAAGCAAAATAAGTAAACTTTGGAGATATTCTGTATAACATTGTATCTATAGTCAACAATAATGTATTATACACTTAAAATTTGGTTAAGAGGGTAGATTTCATGTTAAGTGTTCTTATCAAAATAAAATAATAGTTTTTAAATTAAAAAATGTCATTAAGTATTTTTCCTTCCTAGACTGCAGAGGACTTGAGTATAGGAACTGTGGCTTATTCACATTAGATTTCCACCATCAAGTCAAGTATGTGTTGAACAAATGTACTTGGACATTTATTTACTGCTTCCAACCAGGTCAAATAAGAGTTGTCCATATTTCTCCCATAATTCACAAAACTGATAGCCAATTGGATGTAGTTTTCTAGATAAATGATACTACATGGAAATTAAAATATTTTAAAATATTTTATGAATAGTCACATCACAGATTAAGAAGCAAAATGACAAATATACCTATAAAAACTATTTAGCCTCATTTATAATCAAATAAATAGAAATTAAAACATTGAGATAGCATCTTTCTTATAAAAATGGTAAAAATAAAAATATCAATGATGGTGAGGATGATAGAAAATGGTCATACTCATCCACTGCTAAGAGTACAAAGTGGTCCAGTCTTTCGTAGTGGTGGCTGATGGTGGGGGTAGGGTTGGCAATATTTTTTAAATGCTTTAAAAATTCACATATCCTTTTGATTCAAAATTCTACTTCTATGAATGTATCCTAAAAACATATTTAAGAATGTGCATAAGTATTCAGCTTTAAGAATATTCAGCACAGTAATTTTTATAATAGTGAAAAAAAACAGAACTTAAATTTTAAAAATCATGTCAGTTAAATGAATCACTCTATATCTATATAATAGAATGCCATTTGCCATTGAAAATTACACTGAAGATTTTTTATAGACATAAAGATATAGTTGCAGCATATTGGTTGTGAAAAATAAGGTTACAGAAATTATGAGTTTATTTTGGTAGATGTAAAGTGTAAAAGGTAAAAATGTGGAGAGGTTTTGATGGTATTCGGTATTTGGGGTCAGAAAACTCAGGAATGCCTGGCTTTTGCCCTGCTAAGTTTTCCTATTTGTTAGCATTCCCAAAGTAGAGCAATACAAGAAACAAATCCAAATAATAAAGAGAGTACCAGTTTATTAACTGGGTCACTGCCTGAAATGTCCATCAAGACAGTTAAAGGTGAACTGGGAGCCTAAGTGGGACCTCTGCCATATCACCACAGCCAGAACCAAAAGTTCTGTTTAGCCGTGCATACAGAGAGAGGAGAGTTGGGCCCTGGTTTATTGATCTCACTGCATGGAATGAGGAGAGCCAACGAAAGTAAACTATCTGGGAGCCACCTTTTAAATACAGCAGCCTGGCCCAGTGGGAAACATAGGCCTATGAATGCCATAGAATGTTATCAGTGAAAGGAGAAGCTTTCCTTCCCTGGAATGACAGGGTAGTGCGGGGGGAGATATGCTGCCTACCTGCGCGGAGGGAGATATGCTGCCTACCTGCGCGGAGGGAGATATGCTGCCTACCTGCGCCGAGGGAGATATGCTGCCTACCTGCGGAATGAAAGGCAGACCTGGCACCATAAGGTTCCTTTCCTGCTACATTGTTTCAATAATCTTCTACTGCATAACAACAAGTCCAAACCTCAGTGACTTAAAACAACAATGACATTATTTCTCACAATTCTGTGGGTTGACTGTGGTCTAAACTGAAGCTCTGCCCAATGTAGTACAGCTGAGATTCCTCATGCACCTGCATTCAGCTCGGAGCTCTGGTGTAGAGCCTCCTAGGGGGCTTCTCATTCTCCAGAGTCTCACTTATCATTCAGGATAGTTACTCCAAATTCCTTATGCATGGGGACTAGCTTTAAAGAGGGAATGTTCTAAGAAAATAAACTCTGCTCTAAATATGTACCCAGGATTTGTTTTAATCAGATATGGTAAAGCAGACAAGGAAATGGCTGCCACAAAGGAGGAATATCATAAGCACAGACCCGTAGAAACAGGTGGTATAGCCTGATGTGCTGGTCCACGGAGGGAAGCACTAAAGTCAGTTAGGAAGCAGAAGTGGGAGAAGGACTGGAATGACTGAGACCTTTTGTTGGAGTTTTCACGAGAAGGAATGGAAGGGGCCGGGTAAGTATGCTGAGTAAGCTTAAGACTAGAAAGTTTTAATCATTTCAGAGGGCTCTGGGCTATAGGGGTGCTTGCTGGTTGTCTGATACCTGGCCCTGGGGTGATTTAGGATAGAAGGAATGTTGGATTGGTGTGTGAGAGATAAAGAAGATGATTGAGGGTGTGGGCTCTGGGCTAGTTGGTTTGTGTATCAAAGGTACTCTCACAGGTGACTCATTTGCTATGTCTAGGAATTAGCTAGCCCTGGAATGGACATTCTCTCCAGGATCAAGTGCCCAAATGCCAGAGCATCAAATATACAGAAAATAAGAAAGTAAAGTCAATGCAAACCCTGAAATGCAAGCTCTCACCATGCCTCTTCTTGCATAATGTTTGCTGGGATCCCACTGATAAGAATAAATCACATGGCCAAAGCAAGAGACAAAATGGGAAAGGACTAAACAAGGGCATAAATATGGGAGATATAGTCTACTCAGGGCCGTCAATGTAATGGTTACTACATAAATATTTCTGCATAAAAGGATATTTGCCAAGGTCAACAAAGGCCACTTCTAGAGTCTAGAGCTACTTATTTTGTTTCTATTTATTAGATTTTCTTATGTTCAACAATGAATATACACTGCATATAAAATAAAGCCAACATTAATTGACAAAACAAATACTACTATCTTAAATCAGGTTCTCTAGAAGAACCTAAGATGGGTATTCTTATGCAGGTGATTTAGTGCCCCCAGAAGAAAACAAGCCATAAGAGAGTAAGAGGAGCAGGACAGGGCAGGTGAAGAAGCTGAACGAGAAACTCAGTCTCAGCCTGAACACAAGAAACTCTGCAGAATGAGCAGCACCATGAGTTGTCTCATCTTGAGGAAATGGGATTGGGTTTTTGTGCCCTATTTCAGTCAGTTATCAGCTGTGGCTACTCCTTGGAAGGAAAGCATACCTTTCAGCATCTCCTAGAAATATAGGTCTCATGGTAGAGGACAAGTCTCTGTAGAAGGGTTCAGCTTTCAGCCCTCTCTTAGTCCATTCAGGCTGCTATAACAAAATACCATAGACTGGGTAAATTTTTTAACAACAGAAATGCATTGCTCACAGTTCTGAAGACTGGAAGTCCAACATAAACGTGCCATCAGGTTCTATGTTTGTTGAGGGCCCATTCCTCATAGATGGCACCTTCTTGCTGCATCTGCACATGGAGTAAATGGCAAACAAACTCCCTCAGGCTTCTTTTATGAGGATACTACTCCGATTCATGAGGATGGGGCTCTCATGACCTAATCACCTCCCAAAGACACCACCTCTTAATACTACTACACTTGGTAATTACATCTCAACCTATAAATTTTGAGGGGACACAAACTTCAGACCACAGCAAGTTCTTATCAGGTAATACCTAGAGCAGCGAGAGGAGGAGTGCAACACTCTATGGGGCCTGCAGCATCTACTAAAACTACCGTCAGTTGTTCCAAAGAGCCCATCTCTGTAATGTCTCATATGAGCACCTCCGACCCCCACCATATATACTCCAAATATGACCTCTAAACAGAAAATAGACAGGAAGTAATATCAGTTGGATGAATGAATGTTCAGTATGTACTACTCAGAACTTCTCCAGCTCTTGAATTTATATACTGTGAATCCTTAGTGACCCACAGATCATCGGGGATACCATGACTTCCGGGTAGGGAGTGGGAATCTAGAGAATGTCCCAGGACTTTATGGATAAAATAGCACTCTTTTCTCTTTTAGTAGCTCTATAACCCTGATGATAAGGAAAGCTTTGCTAAATTTTCAAAAAATTTCTCCTCTGGACTAAAAGCATGCATGAGAAATTTCAAGGGGGAAGGCCTATTTTTTCTAAAGGTTACAGGTCTAAATTATAAACTCAAGTCAATAAGATAGATGTCTAAAACTTCTAAAAATAGAGGTGGATAATAAGAGTGCTTTCTCAACCAAAGCCACAACCTTCCCTCTGCTGCACTTAGAGAAAGCAGCAGAAACTAATCTTTCTCCCCAAGTGGAAAAATGGGTAATAGAATTCTACCAGATGCCTTGGATTTTGTGCACTGATGATGTATTTCCATCAATCTCATTTAATTTCTGTCTGAAGTCTTATTTTCAAGCCAACCATTACATTCAATTACTGAATCAGGCCATATCTACCAAGATGCTATCAGGGAGAAAAAAAAGAAAATGTCTTTTATTAGCAGACACACTTATTTTCTGTTTTTTACCATCAATGATGACAAGTCTTGACTGAAGGAGGTATGATAGTGGTTCATGGAATCTTAAGTAAGCAATCTGATAGAGGTTCTTGGAAACATGGAGAACGCTGGAGGTTTTTCTTAGGTGAACTGCAGACAGGACAGGGAAGGGTTTCATCGAAAGAACTCTAGCTTTATTAAGTGGAAAGACACACAATTTTTTTTTTTTAAAGGAGTCAAAGTTTCAGGCACTGACATGATCCAAGTGAGATGGGGTAAGAGGTCAAAGTTCTGCCCATCCAGCTTTTTCTCAGACCCTACTGCCTTCAACAATTAGCCTACATGACTAGGTCATGTAGCTGATTAAAATAACTGAGGCCAGAAAGGAAGAATATGGGAGAGGGGCACAAAGCTATACAGCTAGCTAGGGAGAGAAAACTAGTTTAGAAGTGGGATGATCTTTCTACATATTGCTCAATCATTGATTAAATACTATTTTATTTTTTTCAATCCAGGTGACACATTTTAGACATTTTTAGGATTTTTTAAAATAACAATAAATCCACAGAACAAAAAAAAAGTAAATTTTTTAACATATTATATTTCTTGTTTGGGATTTGGACATTTTGCAACCCTCAATTTCCCCATGGAAGATTTGCATGGAGGCACACGTCTAGAAAAGTAGTTTTGTGTTTCTAAGCTTCAATTTCAATTATCTCTCAATACTGAGCACTCCCCCGCCATGCTTTCTCTTCTCCCCTTTCCCTCTTTCCATCTATCCTCCTCTCTCCTCCTTTTCTTACACTTCCATAAAGTATTTGACAGATCAGTCTATTTCCTTTCTCACAGGGGCTCACCATAGGCCATCTGGTTGTGTGATTGCCAGGGAAAAGCTTGTGACGACTCTAGGTGACCCCACAGAATAGCAACAGTCTTTTGAAGATGCCAGCTGCCTTTCCTCTTTCTTGGAAGTTAGAAAAAGATAGCTCCACATGCTGGCTCTTCCTCCCACTGAGAAGCTGACTTTGGAACAGGCGCCAGCCCAGCAGGGGTCCTCTAATGTTGGCCTGAAAACTGACTCCACCAGGCAGGAGGCAAGGATGTGATAATATTCATAGTCCCGGGCGGCTCCCACCCTGGGTGTTGCCCATCTTCCAACTGACAGGCTTCTGCAGCTGCCAATGGACAGGAAGAAGAAAATATTCTAGAGTCCATTTCACAACTAGAAGATCTGAGCCAGTTCTAGTTACTTTGTTTAGAAGACATTAGGTGAAATCACATGAAATTGCAATATTTGACTGGTTAGCCTACAAAAATGGTCAAACCTAGTCTCATATGGTTCAACCTAATCTATCCTGTATGATCTGTCTGAATGACAAAGAAATCATGGAAGAAAATAAAATATTTAGAGGGCCTTTATTCATCATAGTGACTGCATCAGTCCCATGTTCAAAAATATTCAGTTGATCACTATTAGCTTACATTCATCAGAGTGGAGAGCAAAGCCCTCTAGAGAGGCCTCAGCCTGCTCATCAGGAGTATTCATTCCTACTTCCCAGCACCCACCAACACTTTTCTCAGAATCTTTCCAATCTTTTCTCTTACTTCACCTCTTAAAGTTCAGTGTATGTAAAAGGAGTTTGTCAAAAGGTCCCAAATTTCCTCTAATTCGTTTAAACATTCAATTTAATCCAGTCTTACTAAAAGCAAAGGATAACAGAAATAAGAATTATAACCAATGTACAGCAAAGAAGTCAGCATTCTTTTCCAGACCCTGAATATTTATCTAAAACTGACATCAACAAATTCAAAAGGTAATTTTGAGTTTCTGTTCAAACAGCAATACACGGTTTGATAATAAATCGCTTGATCATTAACCAATAAAAGGAGAGGTGTGTGGAATAAGCCTTAGTTCAGGGGATTCTTCCAGGGGTTGAGAAAATTGTCAATTGTGTATTTGCCAGGGCAATACTTCCCAAAATTCCTGTGAGGAAAAAAAAAAAGGCATTTCCAGTATCTGAGAGGGGGACACTCATGTTGGATCTTCCTCAAGGTGTTCCCTAGGTGATCAGTTTCACAGGAAACTGGACTTTCTGGCACCATGTCCTTCCATAATAGGGTTGGACTATCTGAATCATGGGCAAGTCAGGTCTCAACTGCCCCTCTTGCTAACACTCAGACTGCAAGGTTACTGGGGCTGGTTAAGAACTGCAAACATGTCTACTACAGGGACCCAGTCCTCTTGGCCGGATCTTTCTTCCCAGTGATTCTACAGACTATATTTCCTATGCTATACTCTGCCCCTGACAATGCACCAAGATTTATTTTCCAGGATATTACTAATTAGAACCATTTTACATGCAATAGTCCCTTCTAGCACATTTTTTACCCCTTCCTGTTTACACATAACTCTTCTCTTTCATTTTCCTAGTGAACACTTTCCCCCTTGACTTCTTTTAACCCTTTAGAGGGGTTGAATTGGGGGTTGATGAAAGCCTGTTTTGTATGTCTCCCCAAAGACATAATTCATGCCCCCTGTGATATGGATCCACAGGGCAACTAGTTCACCTGGGAGTCAATTGCAATGAACACCTGTAGGAGACTAGGGAAGTGAGACAAGGAAGGGAAGGAGCCAGCAGAGGGTTCAATATCAATCAAGTTACTACTGTGGGCAACTGGAGCAGGAGTAAATGAGTAACTCAGGGAGCCAGTGTAGGACACTGTTATCGCAATGAAGGGGTAAAACAGAAGTAGAATTTATATGTCAACTCCCCTCAGTCATTGGGAGAGAGCTGCTGTGAAGTGGAGGAGTGGTGAATCCTTCAAAATTTTTGACCACCTGGCAGGTACACAAAGCAATCTTTGGGGCCAGAGAAAGATGTTAGAAAAAAAAATTGGAGGCATTTTGAAGGTAAACAGATGCAGGGTGGATGAAAGGGTGCATTGGGGATACTGATGGTGTCTGCTACAAAGCTAAAACTCAATTTGAAAGAACAAAAGCACAAAAAAGGTTAAAGGAATCAGGAAAGACAGACAGAAAGATGCCAGTCAGAAAAAAGAAAAAAAAAGGAAAAAAAAGCTGTGTGATAGAATTTTAGCTGAGCTAATCCATTCCTAACTTCCAGCACAGATCATCCACAAATTATACTGAAATGTTGCTTGTTAAAAAGAAGGCACTACCCCCCACATTTCATGGTTGAAGAAGAATTGAACCCAACTTTTGCACAGTTTCCATAATTTTCCAACTCATACCTCTTTTCTTCAATTTAGACCCATCTCCCTGCCACCCAGCATGCTCATGCCAGGCTCACTTTAACTGCTATGCCTTTTCTCATGCTGTTTAGCCTTCCAGGAATCCTCTCCACATCATGGAAAGCCTTCCCATCTGTAAGATCTACCTCAGACTCTCCTCTGACCAGTGAGGTCCTGTCAACACTCCACACCTCCTGATTGCCCTCTCCTCTTCTCATCTGGCCAATGGTTATGGTGGACAGAAAAATGGTCCCAAAGAGGCACCTGTCCTAATCCCTAAAACCTGTGAACATGTTACCTACCTTGGCAAAGGGGATTCTACAGATGTGATTAAATTGACATGAGATATTCCTTTTCTCCAAGTGAGCCCAATGTAATCACAAGAGTCTTTAAGAGACAGAAGAGGGAGGGTGAAGATTCAGAGTCAAAGAGAGATCTGAAGAGGCTATACTGCTAGCTTTGAAGATGGAGGAAGAGGCCACAGGCCAAGGGCTGTAGACCTCAGAAAAGTCATGGGAACAGATTCTTTCTAGAGCCTGCTGACACCAGTGGAACCTATTTTGGACCTCTGACCTCCAGAGCAGCAAGATAATAAATTTGTCTTGTTTTAAGTAACTATGTTTGTTGTAATTTGTTACAGCAACAAGAAGTAACTAATAAAGTGGTTTTTAAGGCATGCTCCTCAGCATTCTGGATATTTCAGGGCCTTTCTGCAACAAATTCAACTAGAGA